>NW_020840783.1:0-2632 GCF_003676395.1 Aethalodelphis obliquidens | reverse complement strand
CTCACACTGGTCAGAAGGCCATCATCAAAAAATCTACAAACAATAAATGCTGGAGAGGGTGTGGAGGAAAGGGAACACTCTTGCACTGTTGGTGGGAATGTAAATTGGTTCAGCTACTATGGAGAACAGTATGGAGGTTCCTTCAAAAACTCAAAATAGAACTACCATATGACCCAGTAATCCCAGTACTGGGCATATACCCTGAGAAAACCATAATTCAAAAAGAGTCATGTACCAACATGTTCATTTCAGCTCTATTTACAATAGCCAGGACATGGAAGCAACCGAAGTGTCCATCAACAGATGAATGGATAAAGAAGATGTGGCACATAGATACAATGGAATATTACTCAGCCATAAAAAGAAACGAAATTGAGTTATTTGTAGTGAGGTGGATGGACCTAGAGTGTGTCATACAGAGTGAAGTAAGTCAGAAAGAGAAAGACAAATACCGTATGCTAACACATATATATGGAACGTAAGAAAAAAAAAATGTAATGAAGAACCTAGGGGTAAGACGGGAAAAAAGACACAGACCTACTAGAGAATGGACGTGAGGATATGAGGAGGGGGAAGGGTAAGCTGTGACAAAGGTAGAGAGTGGCATGGACATATATACACTACCAAACGTAAAATAGACATCTAGTGGGAAGCAGCCGCATAGCACAGGGAGATCAGCTTGGTGCTTTGTGACCACCTAGAGGGGTGGGATAGGGAGGGTGGAGGGAGGGAGACGCAAGAGGGAAGAGATATGGGAACATATGTATATGTATAACTGATTCACTTTATTATAAAGCAGAAACTAGCACACCATTGTAAAGCAATTATACTCCAATAAAGATGTTAAAAAAAATAATCTTCCAACAAACAAAAGCCCTGGACTAGATGCCTTCACCGGCAAATTCTATCAAACATTAAGAGAAGAGCTAACACCTATCCTTCTCAAACTCTTCCAAAATATAGCAGAGGGAGGATCACTCCCAAACTCATTCTATGAGGCCACCATCACCCTGATACCAAAACCAGACAAAGATGTCACAAAGAAAGAAAACTACAGGCCAATATCAGTGATGAACATAGATGCAAAAATCCTCAACAAAATACTAGCAAACAGAATCCAACAGCATATTAAAAGGATCAAACACTATGATCAAGTGGGGTTTATCCCAGGAATGCAAGGATTCTTCAATATACGCAAATCAATCAATGTGATACATCATATTAACAAATTGAAGGAGAAAAACCATATGATCATCTCAATAGATGCAGAGAAAGCTTCTGACAAAATTCAACACCCATTTATGGTAAAAACCCTCCAGAAAGTAGGCATACAGGGAACTTTCCTCAATATAATACAGGCCATATATGACAAACCCACAGCCAACATCATCCTCAATGGTGAAAAACTGAAACTGTTTCCACTAAGATCAGGAACAAGACAAGGTTGCCCACTCTCACCACTATTATTCAACATAGTTTTGGAAGTTTTAACCACAGCAATCAGAGAAGAAAAAGAAATAAAAGGAATCCAAATCGGAAAAGAAGAAGTAAAGCTGTCACTGTCTGCAGATTACATGATGCTATACATAGAGAATCCTAAAGATGCTACCAGAAAACTACTAGAGCTAATCAATGAATTTGGTAAAGTAGCAGGATACAAAATTAATGCACAGAAATCTCTAGCACTCCTATACACTAATGATGAAAAAATCTGAAAGTGAAATTAAGGAAAGACTTCCTTTTACCATTGCAACGAAAAGAATAAAATATCTAGGAATAAAGCTACCTAAGGAGACAAAAGACCTGTATGCAGAAAATTACAAGACACTGATGAAAGATATTAAAGATTATACAAATAATTGGAGAGATATACCATGTTCTTGGATTGAAAGAATCAACAGTGTGAAAATGACTCCACTACCCAAAGCAATCTACAGATTCAATGCAATCCCTGTCAAACTACCTCTGGCATTCTTCACAAAACTAGAACAAAAAATTTCACAATTTGTATGGAAACACAAAAGACACCAAATAGCTAAAGCAGTCTTGAGAAAGAAGAACGGAGCTGGAGGTATCAGGCTCCCTGACTTCAGACAATACTACAAAGCTACAGTAATCAAGACAGTATGGTACTGGCACAAAAACAGAAATATAGATCAATTGAACAGGATGGAAAGCCCAGAGATAAACCCACGCACATATGGTCACCTTATCTTTGATAAAGGAGGCAAGAATATACAGTGGAGAAAAGACAGCCTCTTCAATAGGTGGTGCTGGGAAAACTGGACAGCTACATGCAAAAGAATGAAATTAGAGTACTCCCTAACACCATACACAAAAATAAACTCAAAATGGATTAAAGACCTAAATGAAATGCCAGACACTATCAAACTCTTAGAGGAAAACATAGGCAAAACACTCCATGACATAAATCACAGCAAGATCCTTTTTGACCCACCTCCTAGACAAATGGAAATAAAAACAAAAATAAACAAATGGGACCTAGTGAAACTTCAAAGCTTTTGCACAGCAAAGGAAACCATAAACAAGATGAAAAGACAACTCTCAGAATGGGAGAAACAATTTGCAAATGAAGCAACTGACAAAGGATTAATCTCCAAAATTTACCAGC
>NW_020840782.1:0-2632 GCF_003676395.1 Aethalodelphis obliquidens | reverse complement strand
CTCACACTGGTCAGAAGGCCATCATCAAAAAATCTACAAACAATAAATGCTGGAGAGGGTGTGGAGGAAAGGGAACACTCTTGCACTGTTGGTGGGAATGTAAATTGGTTCAGCTACTATGGAGAACAGTATGGAGGTTCCTTCAAAAACTCAAAATAGAACTACCATATGACCCAGTAATCCCAGTACTGGGCATATACCCTGAGAAAACCATAATTCAAAAAGAGTCATGTACCAACATGTTCATTTCAGCTCTATTTACAATAGCCAGGACATGGAAGCAACCGAAGTGTCCATCAACAGATGAATGGATAAAGAAGATGTGGCACATAGATACAATGGAATATTACTCAGCCATAAAAAGAAACGAAATTGAGTTATTTGTAGTGAGGTGGATGGACCTAGAGTGTGTCATACAGAGTGAAGTAAGTCAGAAAGAGAAAGACAAATACCGTATGCTAACACATATATATGGAACGTAAGAAAAAAAAAATGTAATGAAGAACCTAGGGGTAAGACGGGAAAAAAGACACAGACCTACTAGAGAATGGACGTGAGGATATGAGGAGGGGGAAGGGTAAGCTGTGACAAAGGTAGAGAGTGGCATGGACATATATACACTACCAAACGTAAAATAGACATCTAGTGGGAAGCAGCCGCATAGCACAGGGAGATCAGCTTGGTGCTTTGTGACCACCTAGAGGGGTGGGATAGGGAGGGTGGAGGGAGGGAGACGCAAGAGGGAAGAGATATGGGAACATATGTATATGTATAACTGATTCACTTTATTATAAAGCAGAAACTAGCACACCATTGTAAAGCAATTATACTCCAATAAAGATGTTAAAAAAAATAATCTTCCAACAAACAAAAGCCCTGGACTAGATGCCTTCACCGGCAAATTCTATCAAACATTAAGAGAAGAGCTAACACCTATCCTTCTCAAACTCTTCCAAAATATAGCAGAGGGAGGATCACTCCCAAACTCATTCTATGAGGCCACCATCACCCTGATACCAAAACCAGACAAAGATGTCACAAAGAAAGAAAACTACAGGCCAATATCAGTGATGAACATAGATGCAAAAATCCTCAACAAAATACTAGCAAACAGAATCCAACAGCATATTAAAAGGATCAAACACTATGATCAAGTGGGGTTTATCCCAGGAATGCAAGGATTCTTCAATATACGCAAATCAATCAATGTGATACATCATATTAACAAATTGAAGGAGAAAAACCATATGATCATCTCAATAGATGCAGAGAAAGCTTCTGACAAAATTCAACACCCATTTATGGTAAAAACCCTCCAGAAAGTAGGCATACAGGGAACTTTCCTCAATATAATACAGGCCATATATGACAAACCCACAGCCAACATCATCCTCAATGGTGAAAAACTGAAACTGTTTCCACTAAGATCAGGAACAAGACAAGGTTGCCCACTCTCACCACTATTATTCAACATAGTTTTGGAAGTTTTAACCACAGCAATCAGAGAAGAAAAAGAAATAAAAGGAATCCAAATCGGAAAAGAAGAAGTAAAGCTGTCACTGTCTGCAGATTACATGATGCTATACATAGAGAATCCTAAAGATGCTACCAGAAAACTACTAGAGCTAATCAATGAATTTGGTAAAGTAGCAGGATACAAAATTAATGCACAGAAATCTCTAGCACTCCTATACACTAATGATGAAAAAATCTGAAAGTGAAATTAAGGAAAGACTTCCTTTTACCATTGCAACGAAAAGAATAAAATATCTAGGAATAAAGCTACCTAAGGAGACAAAAGACCTGTATGCAGAAAATTACAAGACACTGATGAAAGATATTAAAGATTATACAAATAATTGGAGAGATATACCATGTTCTTGGATTGAAAGAATCAACAGTGTGAAAATGACTCCACTACCCAAAGCAATCTACAGATTCAATGCAATCCCTGTCAAACTACCTCTGGCATTCTTCACAAAACTAGAACAAAAAATTTCACAATTTGTATGGAAACACAAAAGACACCAAATAGCTAAAGCAGTCTTGAGAAAGAAGAACGGAGCTGGAGGTATCAGGCTCCCTGACTTCAGACAATACTACAAAGCTACAGTAATCAAGACAGTATGGTACTGGCACAAAAACAGAAATATAGATCAATTGAACAGGATGGAAAGCCCAGAGATAAACCCACGCACATATGGTCACCTTATCTTTGATAAAGGAGGCAAGAATATACAGTGGAGAAAAGACAGCCTCTTCAATAGGTGGTGCTGGGAAAACTGGACAGCTACATGCAAAAGAATGAAATTAGAGTACTCCCTAACACCATACACAAAAATAAACTCAAAATGGATTAAAGACCTAAATGAAATGCCAGACACTATCAAACTCTTAGAGGAAAACATAGGCAAAACACTCCATGACATAAATCACAGCAAGATCCTTTTTGACCCACCTCCTAGACAAATGGAAATAAAAACAAAAATAAACAAATGGGACCTAGTGAAACTTCAAAGCTTTTGCACAGCAAAGGAAACCATAAACAAGATGAAAAGACAACTCTCAGAATGGGAGAAACAATTTGCAAATGAAGCAACTGACAAAGGATTAATCTCCAAAATTTACCAGC
>NW_020840781.1:0-2632 GCF_003676395.1 Aethalodelphis obliquidens | reverse complement strand
GTCTCCCCTTTGGGTGAAACCTGTCCAGCTGGGGCTGGTCCCCGGCAAGTGGCGCCCGAACAGGGACCTGAAGGGGTAAGTATTATTTCTTTCTCAGACGGATAGGAGTCTCACCGTAGGGTGCAGCAGACCCCCAGTTAAGGAATACTGGTTAGGGAGGTGAGTAAGGCGGTGTCAAGATGGGACATGCTGAGTCCAAAGAGAGGCTCTTATTTATTGATATAGTTAAGCATATGATAAATGGAAGAGGAATTAAGGTAACTAATAAGCAATTAACTCAGTTTTTTCAGTTCGTACAGGAGCAGTGCCCATGGTTTCCAGAACAGGGAACAGTTAATATAGAAACCTGGCAAAAGGTGGGGCAAACTTTACAAGATTATTACAGTCAGCATGGGCCTGAGAAGGTTCCAGTGGATACTTTTACTTTATGGAACCTTATTAGAGAGAGCATTGCTCCCCTGCCTGAAGGTCAAAAAAATCCATATAAATATCCTGTAGAAGCAATAAATGAATGTACTCCGTTACTTTCCCCAAAAACATCAAAAGAAACTGAAATTTTGGCTGCAGCTTTAAAAGACTGTAACCTTAATGACAATGATTCAGAGGAGGAAAATAACTCACCTACTGATACTAAGTCCAATTTGCTAAAAAACCCTCCTTTTGATGATAAATTGTCTCCTGCAGACCAGGATGATTTAGATGCTGCTGCATATGATTATGAAAGAAGGAAATATGAACCCCATGGTGCTTTTTCAATGCAAGAAACTAAGAAAAATAGGCCTAATTTACAGGATATGCGCCCTTTGGGTCGCCTACCGACCGCCCCACCAGCACCTTCACACAGACAAAGGTCAGGACATCCAACTTTAAATGCTGGGGGCCCACCACCTCCACCACCTTTTAATAAAAGTCAGGGTGAATATAAAAGGCATAGGAGAATAAACGGTGAAGATGATGATTATGCTTTTGCAGCCTGCTTTCCAGTCATTTTTGAGGATGGTTTTGATGATGATGTATATTGGGATCCCTTGCCTCTAAAACTTTTAAAAGAACTTAAAAAGGCCTGTGTAGATTACGGACCGTTGACGCCTTATACTATGACTCTTATAAATGCCTTGGCAAATAGATGGATGACTCCATATGACTGGATTCAGGTTACAAAGGCCTGTTTATCTGGAGGACAATATTTGCTTTGGAAAACAGAATATGAAGAATTGGTGGCTAAACAACATGCTTTAAATAAGAAAAGGGATAAATTTAATATTACTAAAGATATGTTATTAGGCCAGGGAGAATATGATACAGCCCAACAGCAGATGCATATGGGAAAGGAGGCCTTATGGCAGGTAACTATGTGTGCAGTAAATGCCTGGAAGTCTTTGCCTTTGACTCCAGGAAAAGCCTCCACTTTGACAGATTTAAGACAAAAGCCTGAGGAGCCATATGAGGATTTTGTTTCTCGCTTGCTAATAGAGATAAAAAGGGTGATAACTGATGAGGATGCAGCTAACATGTTAGCTAAACAATTAGCCTTTAAAAATGCCAATCCTGTTTGTCAGAACTTGATTCGGCCAATCAGAAAAACTGGTAGCATTTCAGATTTTATTAAGCAATGTTCTGACATGGGTCCCTCTTATATGCAAGGGATTGCTTTGGCAGCCGCCCTAAAAGGAGAAACACTTCCTCAATGCATGATGAATATGGTTCAAAAAACAAAAAACCCTAGGGGACCAAAAGGAAATAATTGTTTTGCTTGTGGAGGCGCAGGTCATTTTAGTAGGGAATGTCCTAATAAAAATATACCTCCAGCAGGTCCTGTTAGAATGATATCTCCTGGTAATGTTGGGGTCCCAAAGACTCCTTGCCAAAGATGTGGGAAAGGAAATCATTGGACTAAATTGTGTAGGAGTAAATATCACAAGGACGGACACATTCTTCCCCCTAATGGGGTTTCTACAGTGCCTCAGGCTGGAGCTCAGATGCCAATATTTCCTGCACCTGTTTTTCCAGATGCACCTGCTGAAACTAATTCGGGAAACTTACTTCGGGCCCAACCCCGGGCCCAACAAACAATAGGGGCAATTCACCAGACGCTCAATCCCTTTCTTCCCTCAGGGGAATTGATGAATTGTTTAGGGCCACCCCAGGCAGCGCAGGATTGGACCTCTGTGCCACCTCCGCAACAATACTAACTCCTGACTCTCCAGTCATAAAAATACCAACTGGGATTAAAGGTCCATTGCCCCCAGGAGTAATGGGTTTAATTATTGGTAGGAGTTCAACTTCCTTATCTGGCTTAACAGTTTTGCCTGGAGTAATTGACTCTGATTATACAGGAGAAATTCAAATAATGGTTGCTCCCTCTAATAAGACGCAACAAATTTATGTGGGACAAAGAATAGCACAATTGTTATTGCTACCATATTATAAGACAGGAAAGAATGTAATTCAAGAAACCAGGAATGAGAAAGGATTTGGCTCCAGTGATATGGCATTTTGGATTCAAGAGATTACCAGAAATAGACCCTTGAAAATTTTAAAAATTAATGGAAAAAATATTCAAGGTTTATTAGACACAGGTGCAGATGCTTCCTGCATAGCAGGAAAAGATTGGCCTAGCAGCTGGCCCACC
>NW_020840780.1:0-2633 GCF_003676395.1 Aethalodelphis obliquidens | reverse complement strand
TGCCACTGTGAAGTTAATTTAAAAAAAATAAATAAAAGTATTTATTAGAGACTTCCGGGAAGATGGCAGAAGAGTAAGACGCGAAGATCACCTTCCTCCCCACAGATACACCAGAAATACATCTACGCGTGGAACAACTCCTACGGAGCACCTACTGAACGCTGGCAGAAGACCTCAGACCTCCCAAAAGGCAAGGAACCCCCCACGTACCTGGTTAGGGCAAAAGAAAAAACTAAACAGAGACAAAAGGATAGGGACGGGTCCTGCACCAGCGGGAGAGAGCTGTGAAGGAGGAAAAGTGTCCACACACTAGGAAGCCCCTTCGCGGGTAGAGACTTCGGGAGGCGGAGTGGGGGAGCTTGGGAGCCGCGGAGGAGAGCACAGCAACAGGGGTGCGGAGGCCAAAGCGGACAGATTCCAGCGCAGAGGATCGGGCCGACCGGAACTCACCAGCCGAGAGGCTTGTCTGCTCGCCCGCCGGGGCGGGCGGGACTGGGAGCTGAGGCTCCGGCTTTTGTCGGAGCGCCGGGAGAGGACTGAGGTTGGCTGCGTGAACACAGCCTGCAGGGCGTTAGTGCACCGCGGCTAGCCGGGAGAGAGTCCGGGGAAAAGTCTGGACCTGCCGAAGAGGCAAGAGACTTTTACGTCCCTCTTTGTTTCCTGGTGCACGAGGAGAGGGGATTAAGAACGCTGCTTGAGAGAGCTCCAGGGACGGGCGCGAGCCGCGGCTAAAAGTGCGGAGCCCAGAGACAGACATGAGACGCTAAGGCCGCTGCTGCCGCCACCGGGAGGCCTGTGTGCGAACACAGGTCACTAGCCACACGCCCTTCCGGGGAGCCTGTGCAGCCCGCCACTGCCAGGGTCCCGGGATCCAGGGACAACTCCCCCGGGAGAACGCACGGCGCGCCTCAGGCTGCAACGTCACGCCGGCCTCTGCCGCTGCAGGCCCGCCCCACACTCCGTGACCCTCCCTACCCCCCGGCCTGAGTGAGCCAGAGCGAGCCAGAGCCTCCGAATCAGCGGCTCCTTTAACCCCGTCCTGTCTGAGCAAAGAACAGACGCCCTCCGGCGATCTACACGCACAGGCGGGGCCAAATCCAAAGCTGAGCCCCTGGGAGCTGTGAGAACAAAGAAGAGAAAGGGAAATCTCTCCCAGCAGCCTCAGAAGCAACAGATTAAAGCTCCACAATCAACTTGATATACCCTGCATCTGTGGAATACCTGAATAGTCAACGAATCATCCCAAATTAAGGAGCCCTGTGGATGAAAGGCTCTTGGTGCTGCAGCCAGGAGTCAGTGCTGGGCCTCTGAGGTGGGAGAGCCAACTTCAGGACACTCGTCCACAAGAGGCCTCCCAGCTGCACATAATATCAAACAGCAAAAATCTCCGAGAGAGCTCCATCTCAAAGCCAGCACCCAGCTTCACTCAACAACCAGCAAGCTACAGTGCTGGACATCCTATGCCAAACAACTAGCAAGACAGGAACACAACCCCACCCATTAGCAGAGAGGCTGCCCAAAATCATAATAAGTCTACAGACACCCCAAAACAAACCACCAGACGTGGACCTGCCCACCAGAAAGACGGGATCCAGCCTCATCCACCAGAACACAGGCACTAGTACCCTCCACCAGGAAGCCTGCACAGCCCACTGAACCAACCTTAGCCACTGGGGACAGACACAAAAAACAACAGGAACTACGAACCTTCAGCCTGCAAAAAAGGAGACCCCAAACACAGTAAGATAAGCAAAATGAAAAGACAGAAAAACACACAGCAGATGAAGGAGCAAGATAAAAACCCACCAGACCTAACAAATGAAGAGGAAATAGGCAGTCTATCAGAAAAAGAATTCAGAATAATGATAGTAAGGTTGATCCGAAATCTTGGAGATAGAATGGACAATAGAATGGACAAAATGCAAGAATCAGTTAACAAGGACCTAGAAGAACTAAAGATGAAACAAGCAACAATGAACAACACAATAAATGAAATTAAAAGTACTCTAGATGGGATCAATAGCAGAATAACTGAGGCAGAAGAACGGATAAGTGACCTGGAAGATAAAATAGTGGAAATAACTACTGCAGAGCAGAATAAAGAAAAAAGAATGAAAAGAACTGAGGACAGTCTCAGAGACCTCTGGGACAACATTAAACGCACCAACATTCGAATTATAGGGGTTCCAGAAGAAGAAGAGAAAAAGAAAGGGACTGAGAAAATATTTGAAGAGATTATAGTTGAAAACTTCCCTAATATGGGAAAGGAAATAGTTAATCAAGTCCAGGAAGCACAGAGAGTCCCATACAGGATAAATCCAAGGAGAAATACGCCAAGACACATATTAATCAAACTGTCAAAAATTAAATACAAAGAAAGCATATTAAAAGCAGCAAGGGAAAAACAACAAATAACACACAAGGGAATCCCCATAAGGTTAACAGCTGATCTTTCAGCAGAAACTCTGCAAGCTAGAAGGGACTGGCAGGACATATTTAAAGTGGTGAAGGAGAAAAACTTGCAACCAAGATTACTCTACCCAGCAAGGATCTCATTCAGATTTGATGGAGAAATTAAAACCTTTACAGACAAGCAAAAGCTGAGAGAGTTCAGCACCACCAAACCAGCTTTA
>NW_020840779.1:0-2636 GCF_003676395.1 Aethalodelphis obliquidens | reverse complement strand
TGTGTATGGTGTTAGGGAGTGATCTAATCTCATACTTTTACATGTACCTGTCCAGCTTTCCCAGCACCACTTATTGAAGAGGCTGTCCTTTCTCCACTGTACATTCCTGCCTCCTTTATCAAAGATAAGGTGACCATATGTGCGTGGGTTTACCTCTGGGCTTTCTATCCTGTTCCATTGATCTATCTTTCTGTTTTTGTGCCAGTACCATACTGTCTTGATTACTGTAGCTTTGTAGTATAGTCTGAAGTCAGGGAGCCTGACTCCTCCAGCTCCGTTTTTTGTTCTCAAGATTGCTTTGGCTATTCGGGGTCTTTTGTGTTTCCATACAAATTGTGAAATTTTTTGCTCTAGTTCTGTGAAAAATGCCAGTGGTAGTTTGATAGGGATTGCATTGAATCTGTAGATTGCTTTGGGTAGTAGAATCATTTTCACAACGTTGATTCTTCCAATCCAAGAACATGGTAAATCTCTCCATCTATTTGTATCATCTTTAATTTCTTTCATCAGTGTCTTATGATTTTCTGCATACATGTCTTTTGTCTCCTTAGGTAGGTTTATTCCTAGATATTTTATTCTTTTTGTTGCAATGGTAAATGGGAGTGTTTTCTTGACTTCACTTTCAGATTTTTCATCATTAATGTTTAGGAATACCAGAGATTTCTGTGCATTAATTTTGTATCCTGCTACTTTACCAAATTCATTGATTAGCTCTACCAGTTTTCTGGTAGCATCTGTAGGATTCTCTATGTATCGTATCATGTCATCTGAAAACAGTGACAGCTTTACTTCATCTTTACCAATTTGGATTCCTTTTATTTCCTTTTCTTCTCTGATTGCTGTGGCTAAAACTTCCAAAACTATGTTGAATAAGAGTGGTGAGAGTGGGCAAACTTGTCTTGTTCCTGATCTTAGTGGAAATGCTTTCAGTTTTTCACCATTGAGGATGATGTTGGCTGTGGGTTTGTCATATCTGGCCTTTATTATGTTGAGGAAAGTTCCCTCTATGCCTACTTTTGCTGGGTTTTTATCATAAATAGGTGTTGAATTTTGTCAAAAGCTTTCTCTGCATCTATTGAGATGATCATATGGTTTTTCTCCTTCAATTTCTTAATATGGTGTATCTCGTTGTTTGATTTGCATATATTGAAGAACCCTTGCATTCCTGGAATAAACCCCACTTGATCATGGTGTATGATCCTTTTAATGTGCTGTTGGATTCTGTTTGCTAGTATTTTGTTGAGGATATTTGCGTCTATGTTCATTAGTGAAATTGGCCTGCAGTTTTCTTTTTTTGTGACATATTTGTCTGGTTTTGGTATCAAGGTGATGGTGTCCTCGTAGAATGAGTTTGGGAGTGTTCCTCCTTCTGCTATATTTTGGAAGAGTTTGAGACGGATAGGTGTTAGCTCTTCTCTAAATGTTTGACAGAATTCGCCTGTGAAGCTATCTTGTCCTGGGCTATTGTTTGTTGGAAAAATTTTAATCACAGTTTCAATTTCAATGCCTCTGATTGGTCTGTTCATATTTTCTATTTCTTCCTGATCAGCCTTGGCAGGTTGTATATTTCTAAGAATTTGTCCATTTCTTCCAGGTTGTCCATTTTATTGGCATAGAGTTGCTTGTAGTAATCTCTCAGGATCTTTTATATTTCTGCAGTGTCAGTTGTTACTTCTCCTTTTTCAGTTCTAATTTTGTTGATTTGAGTCTTCTCCCTGTGTTTCTTGATGAGTCTGGTGAATCGTTTATCAATTTTTCTTGTCTTCTCAAAGAACCAGCTTTTAGTTTTATTGATCTTTGCTATTGTTTCCTTCATTTCTTTTTCATTTATTTCTCATCTGATTTTTATGATTTCTTTCCTTCTGCTAACTGAGGTTTTTTTTGTTCTTCTTTCTCTAATTCCTTTAGGTGCAAGGTTAGTTTGTTTATTTGAGATGTTTCCTGTTTCTTAAGGTAGGATTGTATTGCTATAAACTTCCGTCTTAGAACTGCTTTTGCTGCGTCCCATAAGTTTTGAGTCATCTTGTCTCCATTGTCATTTGTTTCTAGGTATTTTTTTATTTCCTCTTTGATTTCTTCAGTGTTCACTTCGTTATTAAGTAGTGTATTGTTTAGCCTCCATGTGTTTGTATTTTTTACAGATCTTTTCCTGTAATTGATATCTAGTCTCATAGCGTTGTGGTCAGAAAAGATACTTGATACAATTTCAATTTTCTTAAATTTGCCAAGGCTTGATTTGTGAACCAAGATATGATCTATCCTGGAGAATGTTCCATGAGCACTTGAGAAAAGTGTCTGTTCTGTTGTTTTTGGATGGAATGTCCCGTAAATATCAATTAAGTCCATCTTGTTTAATGTATCAGTTAAAGCTTGTGTTTCCTTATTTATTTTCATTTTGGATGATTTGTCCATTGGTGAAAGTGGGGTGTTAAAGTCCCCTACTATGAATGTGTTATGCTCGATTTCCCCTTTTATGGCTGTTAATATTTGCCTTATGTATTGAGGTGCTCCTATGTTGGGTGCATAAATATTTACACTTGTTATATCTTCTTCTTGGATCAATCCCTTGATCATTATGTAGTGTCCTTCTTTGTCTCTTCTAATAGTCTTTATTTTAAAGTCTATTTTGTCTTATA
>NW_020840778.1:0-2638 GCF_003676395.1 Aethalodelphis obliquidens | reverse complement strand
GCAGAGGAGACAACTGAATCCAGCTGGAAGGTGCACAGACAGCAGCTGAAAGGGTTGCTGTGTGTGCCATAGAGAAGCAAAGCAGCAGAGACCTAGAAACTGGGCCCAGGATTAGGAGGTCAGGTGAGCTGCCTCCAACAACTGAGAGTGTGGTAGAGGCGCGGGCTCCGACGGGCCACAAGAGTGAGGAACTGCAGGTGATGGCGCCCGGCAGCCAGGGCAGGAGAGGCTTGTTGAGAGGATCAGGGAACACACTCCCGAGAGGGATGGCAGAGAGTTAGAAGGAGAGAGTGGGTGTGGAGAATCTGCCCCCAAAGGTGGGCCAAGGGTGAGAGGAAGCCCATGCAGGAGGAAGAGCACCGCGCAGGTAAGGCAGGCGAGGAGCAGGGAGAGGTGGGTGAGGCCCGAGGAGCCTGGGCTGGTAGGGGTAGAGGCCCATTGAAAGTGCTAGAGACGGGGCATGGTGAGAAGAACGGTCACAGAGAAGCACGCAGAAGCAATGACCTTCTTCATTCAATGTCGTGGACCCAAAAAGGTAGAGTGTTTAGGGGTGAATTTGGACGGCAGATGGACTTAGTATTAGCACACTGGGGACAAAGAGACTGGCCATCCTGGGAGCATGAGGGCTAGTCCAGGAAAAGAGTACTGAATCCTTCTCATGACTGACAGTGGTAGTGGAGCTGCTCAGGGGGTGGCAGGGAAGAGAAACAGGGACAAGCACCACAGGAGAAGGGAGAGAACCTTATGAGTATGTGAGGGGCTCAGGGTAGAAGGGGGAAGGCAGCCTGAAGAGCTGTTAATCTGGGGACTTTGGCAGATCTCAGGGTTAAGGGGGGTAGGATGTGTGGTATTGGGACCAGAAGGCAGGTGCAGTGCGAGGTGAGACCTAACAGCCTGGGCATTTGAAGACCTGGGGCCTTCAAACAAACGGGGTCCATCCCCTGAGATAAATTCAGTAAAGTGGACCTAAAACAACACAAATTGCAGTGATCCTACCAAGGAATAAATGGAAAACCAAAGCAATTCAGCAAAATGTGTAAAAAGAAGAAATACGGAAATGGATTGAGCAATGAATGTAGAACAAAAAGAGGAACCAAAGAACGAGGTATTAGTGAGCAAAACGGAGTCCATCCCCTGATACGACTGTGGTAGAACTGAGGAAACTGGGCATCGTTGCACATTAAGGAGGACTCAACAGAGAAACCACTAGTAGGTAACCTCAGAGATTTCGGATGGACTTAGTGGTTGGAGTTCAGAGTGCGGGTAGCAAATATGCTTAAAATGGCAGGGGAGTGAGGGAGAACCAAGGCTGTGTTGACATTTCCCAACCATCACCGATTCTGAGCTTTTGCTATTCCAGGGGCACTGGAAAGGGGGGTGGTGCAGGCCTAGCATGTGGTGGAGAGACTGCACACATGGAAGGAGGGGGACCTTCAAAAGGAGTGGGGTGTCCGAGGTCTAGTCTGAGAAGACGGTGTGTGCAGAAAAGGGGCACAGGGGGAGCAAGCAGTGGGTGGGATGGTAGAGGCTTGAGGGGTAAGGGACTCGTTTGGGAGACTTAATCCAGGAAACAACAGAGGGGGCAATGCAGAATGGGATGGAGAGAGAGAGGAGGATCTTAAAATCTGTACACGAGGGGATCGTAGCCTAGAGGGAAAGAGGGCAAAGAGTGGATCCAGACCATGTCATCGGGGAGTGGGAGAGCAAGGTGATGGGCAGGGGTGCATTCTGGGGCCTGTGGGAGGAGAGACGAAAGCAGTGGACGTGATAGAAGAAGACGGGGGAGTCGGGCCTGGTGTAAAGAACTGTGGGCAGTGGCTCTATTAAAAGGGAACAGAGAAGAGGAAGGAAGGTGAGATGAGGTGAGGATGAGTATAAGGCAGCCTAAAGGGAAGGCAGTACTAAACCCAGTGGAAGGACTGGATGAGAGACAGCAGATGATACTGGAGAGAACGTGGCAGGACAGGGGATGGAAAGAGCGTGAGCTGTGAGAGCCGGTCACACGAGGGAGCACCCCCTACGGAGAAGGGATGACCCAATGCAACTCGACAGGCATCAGGGAGCACTGAGATGACATCACGGGCCCTAGAGAAGAGGCAGACGCTTTCCCTGGGCCAGGGAGGGAAAGGGAAGGAATGGATCACGTGAGGAGAGGTCACAGGAAGGAATGTTCAAATGGGGTCTTGATGTGGTACGACAGGAGGGTCACCTACCAGAGACAGACCAGGTGATGGGAGGCATCCAGGGGAGGATGGAGAATGGAGTGCAGCAGAAGGGACACAGGCTGGACACCAACGGGGGAGCAGCAGGAAGAGGGAGGTGGGCAGGTAGGAATCCAGGCAGATCTCGGAGGTGCCAACCAGAAGGAACCTCAGAGTTACAGGGCCAGCCAGTGGGAGCAGAGGCTTGGGGAGGAGGAGTGAAGGGTGGCAGGCAGGGGGTGGGGAGCAGTGGCCGCTGCTACAGCCTCGAATATTGTGGCAAGGGTGCAAGTCTTCCGCCAGGCTCTTTACTACGGATCCGCTGGGGGTGGGGAGGGAGCTGGGGGTGGGAAGGGAGGAGCTCAGGGAATGAGTGGGGATGGGGATGGCGTTGGGGTCGGGGTGCAGGTCGGGTTTGACAGGGTTGTATGGGAGGA
>NW_020840777.1:0-2638 GCF_003676395.1 Aethalodelphis obliquidens | reverse complement strand
GCAGAGGAGACAACTGAATCCAGCTGGAAGGTGCACAGACAGCAGCTGAAAGGGTTGCTGTGTGTGCCATAGAGAAGCAAAGCAGCAGAGACCTAGAAACTGGGCCCAGGATTAGGAGGTCAGGTGAGCTGCCTCCAACAACTGAGAGTGTGGTAGAGGCGCGGGCTCCGACGGGCCACAAGAGTGAGGAACTGCAGGTGATGGCGCCCGGCAGCCAGGGCAGGAGAGGCTTGTTGAGAGGATCAGGGAACACACTCCCGAGAGGGATGGCAGAGAGTTAGAAGGAGAGAGTGGGTGTGGAGAATCTGCCCCCAAAGGTGGGCCAAGGGTGAGAGGAAGCCCATGCAGGAGGAAGAGCACCGCGCAGGTAAGGCAGGCGAGGAGCAGGGAGAGGTGGGTGAGGCCCGAGGAGCCTGGGCTGGTAGGGGTAGAGGCCCATTGAAAGTGCTAGAGACGGGGCATGGTGAGAAGAACGGTCACAGAGAAGCACGCAGAAGCAATGACCTTCTTCATTCAATGTCGTGGACCCAAAAAGGTAGAGTGTTTAGGGGTGAATTTGGACGGCAGATGGACTTAGTATTAGCACACTGGGGACAAAGAGACTGGCCATCCTGGGAGCATGAGGGCTAGTCCAGGAAAAGAGTACTGAATCCTTCTCATGACTGACAGTGGTAGTGGAGCTGCTCAGGGGGTGGCAGGGAAGAGAAACAGGGACAAGCACCACAGGAGAAGGGAGAGAACCTTATGAGTATGTGAGGGGCTCAGGGTAGAAGGGGGAAGGCAGCCTGAAGAGCTGTTAATCTGGGGACTTTGGCAGATCTCAGGGTTAAGGGGGGTAGGATGTGTGGTATTGGGACCAGAAGGCAGGTGCAGTGCGAGGTGAGACCTAACAGCCTGGGCATTTGAAGACCTGGGGCCTTCAAACAAACGGGGTCCATCCCCTGAGATAAATTCAGTAAAGTGGACCTAAAACAACACAAATTGCAGTGATCCTACCAAGGAATAAATGGAAAACCAAAGCAATTCAGCAAAATGTGTAAAAAGAAGAAATACGGAAATGGATTGAGCAATGAATGTAGAACAAAAAGAGGAACCAAAGAACGAGGTATTAGTGAGCAAAACGGAGTCCATCCCCTGATACGACTGTGGTAGAACTGAGGAAACTGGGCATCGTTGCACATTAAGGAGGACTCAACAGAGAAACCACTAGTAGGTAACCTCAGAGATTTCGGATGGACTTAGTGGTTGGAGTTCAGAGTGCGGGTAGCAAATATGCTTAAAATGGCAGGGGAGTGAGGGAGAACCAAGGCTGTGTTGACATTTCCCAACCATCACCGATTCTGAGCTTTTGCTATTCCAGGGGCACTGGAAAGGGGGGTGGTGCAGGCCTAGCATGTGGTGGAGAGACTGCACACATGGAAGGAGGGGGACCTTCAAAAGGAGTGGGGTGTCCGAGGTCTAGTCTGAGAAGACGGTGTGTGCAGAAAAGGGGCACAGGGGGAGCAAGCAGTGGGTGGGATGGTAGAGGCTTGAGGGGTAAGGGACTCGTTTGGGAGACTTAATCCAGGAAACAACAGAGGGGGCAATGCAGAATGGGATGGAGAGAGAGAGGAGGATCTTAAAATCTGTACACGAGGGGATCGTAGCCTAGAGGGAAAGAGGGCAAAGAGTGGATCCAGACCATGTCATCGGGGAGTGGGAGAGCAAGGTGATGGGCAGGGGTGCATTCTGGGGCCTGTGGGAGGAGAGACGAAAGCAGTGGACGTGATAGAAGAAGACGGGGGAGTCGGGCCTGGTGTAAAGAACTGTGGGCAGTGGCTCTATTAAAAGGGAACAGAGAAGAGGAAGGAAGGTGAGATGAGGTGAGGATGAGTATAAGGCAGCCTAAAGGGAAGGCAGTACTAAACCCAGTGGAAGGACTGGATGAGAGACAGCAGATGATACTGGAGAGAACGTGGCAGGACAGGGGATGGAAAGAGCGTGAGCTGTGAGAGCCGGTCACACGAGGGAGCACCCCCTACGGAGAAGGGATGACCCAATGCAACTCGACAGGCATCAGGGAGCACTGAGATGACATCACGGGCCCTAGAGAAGAGGCAGACGCTTTCCCTGGGCCAGGGAGGGAAAGGGAAGGAATGGATCACGTGAGGAGAGGTCACAGGAAGGAATGTTCAAATGGGGTCTTGATGTGGTACGACAGGAGGGTCACCTACCAGAGACAGACCAGGTGATGGGAGGCATCCAGGGGAGGATGGAGAATGGAGTGCAGCAGAAGGGACACAGGCTGGACACCAACGGGGGAGCAGCAGGAAGAGGGAGGTGGGCAGGTAGGAATCCAGGCAGATCTCGGAGGTGCCAACCAGAAGGAACCTCAGAGTTACAGGGCCAGCCAGTGGGAGCAGAGGCTTGGGGAGGAGGAGTGAAGGGTGGCAGGCAGGGGGTGGGGAGCAGTGGCCGCTGCTACAGCCTCGAATATTGTGGCAAGGGTGCAAGTCTTCCGCCAGGCTCTTTACTACGGATCCGCTGGGGGTGGGGAGGGAGCTGGGGGTGGGAAGGGAGGAGCTCAGGGAATGAGTGGGGATGGGGATGGCGTTGGGGTCGGGGTGCAGGTCGGGTTTGACAGGGTTGTATGGGAGGA
>NW_020840776.1:0-2643 GCF_003676395.1 Aethalodelphis obliquidens | reverse complement strand
ATCCTATGATTATCTGAGGCACAGAATTTGTGCCTTTAGTTACACTTACATTCCAAGCCCCACAATATTATTGAGACTATAAGCCATACCTAAAACAGCAGAACTATGAGTCTTTACTACAGGAAAGACTTTTACAATTATGTTTTCCAAAAACAGTTTTTCTAGTGCGAACAGATGCAACAAATTAATTTTTCTTCTTGTAAATCTATAAAAATATTGCAAATAACATGTCAGTTATGACCTTTAGAATGGTATTGACCTTTTAATCTCATAATGGTGAAAAAGTGATAAAGTATAGCTGCACATAAGTTGTATTTCAACCCTACCCACCCGTGAGAATTGATAAAACAATAAGCAGAAAAATACAGAGTTGTTCAGTATAATCACATACCAGGAGTAATGGACACTGAGAGTGTTTAATGGACAATTAATTATTTTTCACATCCAGAAAAGAAACATGTGTGTGAGAATCTTGCTGCTCTCGTCTGTATATAAACTAGGTTTTTACACAATGTTCGGCAACATGCAGACCTAACTTCAAGGGGCCTGTACTACTGTTAGAATGAATGTGAAGAAGACAGTGTTATAATGAAAAATATACGAAACAGTGAAAAGTTCATGCCTACTTAAAGGCAACCTTATTATATTACATTGAAGTTTATGTACCAGTACTAATGAAAAGGGGCAATAAAAGAGGTTCTTTTATGCTAAATTAAAGAATAGATGTATATCAGAGACTCTTTCTTGTTAAAGCTTTAGCAGAGGATCACCAAAATGATCTCTCTTTCAAGAGAATACCTGCATTACACATAGTCAGCAACTGGATACCTGTATATCTATGCTAAAGCTCCAGACATGTTTCCCTCAAGTTCTCTGACAAGGATAGAAGCTCCAAAGCCACCTGTTTGAGCTACTAAACCTCCTTTATGTCACACCAGGTTCAAGGCTCTTGATCAAGTAGCCAGTTACTTCTGGAAGGTAAAGGAATTGTGCAACGATGTAAAGGGTGCTTATACATTTCTGCTCCCAGCCTCTTAAACTTCAGAATTTTTTTTTTTTTTTTTTTTTGCCACACCGTGTAGCATATGGGATCTTCCCCAACCAGGGATCGAACTCACGCCCCCTGTAGTAGAAGTGTGGAGTCTCAACCACTAGACAAACAGGGAAGTCCCCAACTTCAGAATTAAAGCCTTGCTCCAACCCACAGTCCGGTCTCTAGCATAGTTGACTTAATTTATAGATATTTTAACCAGTGAGTCAGGGAATTTTTAAGAAATAGCCTTATAGACTTTGGGGTAAAAGACCTGGAATCAATGAGATATGTGGTGTTAAGTCTTTTCTGGATGGAAAGGTAGGTAGGGGCAACTCAATTTGAACTCTTGGCCATGTTAGAGTGTGATACGGCAATAGGTGAGCCAGACAACATTCAGGGGTTACCAACTAGTAAGGAGCCCTGTAATATAAATAAAATAATCGAATGTGATATCAGTGAACTGCTTTACTCTTATAAAAATGACAAACTGGGCTTCCCTGGTGGCGCAGTGGTTGAGAGTCCGCCTGCCGATGCAGGAGACACGGCTTCGTGCCCCAGTCTGGGAAGATCCCACATGCCGCGGAGCGGCTGCGCCCGTGAGCCATGGCCACTGAGCCTGCGCGTCTGGAGCCTGTGCTCCGCAACGGGAGAGGCCACAACAGTGAGAGGCCCGCGTACTGCGAAAAAAGAAAAAAGAAAAACTGTAACTTAGGCCCACTCTAACCTAAACAGAACACGTCATTAAAGACAATTAATGTTCTTTGCTAACTCCTATTTCTTCTGTTGGCCTTTCACATTTCCCAGTCTCAAGCGGCATAGTCATGCGGAGCCTCATTCCTACACCAGCCGCTAACAGAAAAGAGGAGCCAATGGGCACAGTCATTTTTAATTCCCAAACACGTTTAACAAGAACAGTATATTTAATTATTTACACTTAAACCATTACTATGTTTTTTGAGAAAAATATATCAAATAAAATGCAAAGAAAAATTTAGAGAATATGGAAACTGCAATCAAGTTTAAAACATTTTCCTATTAAATCCAATTACAATTACAAAATAAAAGAAAAATGACAAAAGCAAAGTTTCAAACTTACTTGTAGAATAAAATTTGGAACCCTGCCTATGTATGTTACCTCTAACTTTAATGAGTATGGGTGTTTTCTGACTCATGCATTCCATGTATTAATAATGGATAAATGCAAAATTATAAGCAGTACCAAATAAGCAAAAATGCTAGGATACATTTAAATCTCTTAAGTATTTATAAAGGAATATTTATAGTAATTTCATTAATTGAAAGTCAATTTATCCATACTCCCACCAAATGAATTTTCAACAGTATCAAAAGACTATGAGTTTGAATTAGGATTTTTAAACTATTGTGCTATGACAAAGTTAACTCATAGTATGTAATCCAGGAAGTTCATTGCTTCTATGAAATATTTCTTGCCTACAGCTCCCACATTATAATGAGAACTACAATTGCAATATTCCTCTTACTTATCCCTTTTCATTTATACATGCTGTTTTTCCCCTAAGAAAGTGATGACTTCTTCTGCTAGCCTAATCTTTTAGTTTGTTTAATTTGATATGAATGTATCTTTCCTT
>NW_020840775.1:0-2647 GCF_003676395.1 Aethalodelphis obliquidens | reverse complement strand
CTTGCTGCTTTTAATATGCTTTCTTTGTATTTAATTTTTGACAGTTTGATTAATATGTGTCTTGGAGTATTTCTCCTTGGTTTTATCCTGTATGGGACTCTCTGTGCTTCCTGGACTTGATTGACTATTTCTTTTCCCATATTAGGGAAGTTTTCAACTATAATCTCTTCAAATATTTTCTCAGTCCCTTTCTTTTTCTATTCTTCTCCTGGGGCCCCTATAATTAGAATGTTGGTGTGTTTAATGTTGTCCTAGAGGTCTCTGAGACTGTCCTCAGTTCTTTTCATTTTTTTTTCTTTATTCTGCTCTGCAGTAGTTATTTCCACTATTTTATCTTCCAGGTCACTTATCCGTTCTTCTGCCTCAGTTATTCTGCTATTGATCCCATCTAGAGTACTTTTAATTTCATTTATTGTGTTGTTCATCGTTGCTTGTTTCATCTTTAGTTCTTCTAGGTCCTTGTTAACTGTTTCTTGCATTTTGTCCTTTCTATTTCCAAGATTTCGGATCATCCTTACTATCATTATTCTGAATTCTTTATCAGGTAGACTGCCTATTTCCTCTTCATTTGTTAGGTCTGGTGGGTTTTTATCTTGCGCCTTTATCTGTTGTGTGCTTTTCTGTCTTCTAATTTTGCTTATCTTACTGTTTTGGGGGTCTCCTTTTTGCAGACTGCAGGTTCGTAGTTCCTGCTGTTTTTGATGTCTGTCTCCAGTGGCTAAGGTTGGTTCAGTGGGTTGTGTAGGCTTCCTGGTGGAGGGGACTAGTGCCTGTGTTGTGGTGGAAGAGGCTGGATCTTGTCTCTCTAGTGGGCAGGTTCACGTCTGTTGGTGTGTTTTGTGGTGTCTGTGGCCTTATTATGATTTTAGGCAGCCTCTCTGCTAATGGGGGGGGGGGTTGTGTTCCTGTCTTGCTAGTTGTTTGGCATAGGTTGTCCAGCACTGTGGCTTGCTGGTCGTTGAGTGAAGCTGGGTGCTGGTGTTAAGATGGAGGTCTCTGGGAGATTTTCGCTGTTTGATATTATGTGGAGCTGGGAGGTCTCCAGCTGGGAGACCAGTGTCCTGAAGTTGGCTCTCATACTTCAGAGGCAGAGCCCTGACTCCTGGCTGGAGCACCAAAAGCCTTTCATCCACACAGCTCAGAATAAAAGGGAGAAAAAGTAGAGAGAATTAGTAGAAGTATGAAGAAAGAAGGAAGGAAAGGAGGGAAGGAAGAAAGAAAGAAGCAAAGAAGGAAAGAAGGCAAGAAGGAAAGAAAGGAGGGAGGAAGGAAGGAGGGAAAGAAGGAAAAAAGACAGAAAGAAAGAAGATACAGTAAAAATAAAGTATAATAAAGTTATTGAATTAAAAAATTCTTATTTAGAAAAAAAGGGACAGATAGAACCTTAGGACAAATGTTGGAAGCAAAGCTATACAGACAAAATCTTACACAGAAGCATACACATACACCCTCACAAAAAGAAGTAAAGGGGGAAAAATCATAAATCTTGCTGTCAGAGACCACCTCCTCAATTTGGGATGATTCGTTGTCTAAAGGAGGGAAGGAAGGAAGGAGAAAAAGAAAGAAAGAAAGAACGAAGGTAAAGGTATAATAACGAAGGTATAATAACGTTATTAAAATTAATTATTAAGAAAAAATTTTTTTAAAAACCATGGACAGATAGAACCCTAGGACAAATGGTGGAAGCAAGAATATACAGACAAGATTTCACACAGAAGCATACACATATACATTCACAAAAAGAGGAAACGGGAAAAAAATCATAGATCTTGCTCCTAAAGTCCACTTCCTTAATTTGGGATGATTTGTTGTCTATTCAGGTATTCCACAGATGCAGGGTATATCAAGTTGATTGTGGAGCTTTAATCCGCTGCTTCTGAGGCTGCTGGGAGAGATTTCCCTTTCTCTCCTTTGTTCTCACAGGGGCTCAGCTTTGGATTTGGCCCTGCCTCTGCGTGTAGGTCGCTGGAGGGCGTCTGTTTTTTGCTCAGACAGGACGTGGTTAAAGGAGCCGCTGATTCGGGGGCTCTGGTGTACTGAGGCCCGGGGGAGGGAGGGGCACGGAGTGTGGGGCGGGCCTGCGGCGGCAAAGGCCAGCGTGACTTTTCAACAGCCTGAGGCCCGCCGTGCGTTCTCCCGGGGAAGTTGTCCCTGGATCCCGGGAACCTGGCAGTGGCGGGCTGCACAGGCTTCGCGGAAGAGGGGTGTGGAGAGTGACCTGTGCTCGCACACAGGCCTCTTGGTGGCGGCCGCAGCAGCGTTAGCGTCATCCGCCCGTCTCTGGGGTCCGTGCTTTAGCCGCGGCTCATGCCCGTCTCTGGGGTCCGCGCTTTTAGCCGCGGCTCGCGCCCGTCTCTGGGGTCCGCGCTTTTAGCCACGGCTCGCACCCGTCTCCGGAGTTCCTTTAAGCAGCGTTCTTAAACCCCTCTTCTCACGCACCAGGAAACAAAGAGGGAAGAAAAAGTCTCTTGCCTCTTCGGCAGGTTTAGACTTTTTCCCGGACTCCCTCCCGGCTAGCCGTGGTGCACTAACCCCTTCAGGCTATGTTCAAGCCGCCAACCCCAGTCCTGTCCCTGCGCTCCATCCGAAACCGAAACCCGAGCCTCAGAGCCTCAGCTCACAGCCCCGCCTGCCCGGGCTGGTGAGT
>NW_020840774.1:0-2649 GCF_003676395.1 Aethalodelphis obliquidens | reverse complement strand
GTAGGCATAGAGGGAACTTTCCTCAACATAATAAAGGCCATATATGAAAAGCCCACAGCCAACATCATCCTCCATGGTGAAAAACTGAAAGCATTTCCACTAAGATCAGGAACAAGACAAGGTTGCCCACTCTCACCACTCTTATTCAACATAGTTTTGGAAGTTTTAGCCACAGCAGTCAGAGAAGACAAGGAAATAAAAGGAATCCAAATCGGGAAACAAGAAGTAAAGCTGTCACTGTTTGCAAACAACATGATACTATACATAGAGAATCCTAAAGATGCTACCAGAAAACTACTAGAGCTAATCAATGAATTTGGTAAAATGGCAGGATACAAAATTAATGCACAGAAATCTCTGGCATTCCTATATACTAATGATGAAAAATCTGAAAGTGAAATCAAGAAAACACTCCCATTTACCACTGCAACAAAAAGAATAAAATATCTAGGAATAAACCTACCTAAGGAGACAAAAGACCTGTATGCAGAAAATGATAAGACACTGATGGAAGAAATTAAAACTGATACAAAGAGATGGAGAGATATACCATGTTCTTGGATTGGAAGAATCAACATTGTGAAAAAGACTCTACTACCCAAAGCAATCTATAGATTCAATGCAAGCCCTATCAAACTACCACTGGCATTTTTCACACAACTAGAACAAAAAATTTCACAATTTGTATGGAAACACAAAAGACCCCGAATAGCCAAAGCAATCTTGAGAACAAAACACGGAGCTGGATGAATCAGGCTCCCTGACTTCAGACTATACTACAAAGCTACAGTAATCAAGACGGTATGGTACTGGCACAAAAAACAGAAAGATCAATGGAACAAGACAGAAAGCCCAGAGATAAACCCACGCACATATGGACACCTTATCTTCGATAAAGGTGGCAGGAATGTAAAGTGGAGAAAGGACAGCCTCTTCAATAAGTGGTGCTGGGAAAACTGGACAGGTACATGTAAAAGTATGAGATTAGATCACTCCCTAACACCATACACAAAAATAAGCTCAAAATGGATTAAAGACCTAAATGTAAGGCCAGAAACTATCAAACTCTTAGAGGAAAACATAGGCAGAACACTCTATGAGATAACTCACAGCAAGATCCTTTTGGGCCCACCTCCTAGAGAAATGGAAATAAAAACAAAAATAAACAAATGGGACCTAATGGAACTTCAAAGCTTTTGCACAGCAAAGGAAACCATAAACAAGACCAAAAGACAACCCTCAGAATGGGAGAAAATATTTGCAAATGAAGCAACCGACAAAGGATTAATTTCCAAAATTTACAAGCAGCTCATGCAGTTCAATAACAAAAAAACAAACAACCCCATCCAAAAATGGGCAGAAGACCTAAATAGACATTTCTCCAAAGAAGATATACAGACTGCCAACAAACACATGAAAGAATGCTCAACATCATTAATCATTAGAGAAATGCAAATCAAAACTACAATGAGATATCATCTCACACCAGTCAGAATGGCCATCATCAAAAAATCTAGAAACAATAAATGCTGGAGAGGGTGTGGAGAAAAGGGAACCCTCTTGCATTGCTGGTGGGAATGTGAATTGGTTCAGCCACTATGGAGAACAGTATGGAGGTTCCTTAAAAAACTACAAATAGAACTACCATATGACCCAGCAATCCCACTACTGGGCATATACCCTGAGAAAACCAAAATTCAAAAAGAGTCATGTACCAAAATGTTCATTGCAGCTCTATTTACAATAGCCCGGAGATGGAAACAACCTAAGTGCCCATCATCGGATGAATGGATAAAGAAGATGTGGCACATATATACAATGGAATGTTACTCAGCCATAAAAAGAAACGAAATTGAGCTATTTGTAATGAGGTGGATAGACCTAGAGTCTGTCATACAGAGTGAAGTAAGTCAGAAAGAAAAAGACAAATACCGTATGCTAACACATATATATGGAATTTAAGGAAAAAAAGTGTCATGAAGAACCTAGGGGTAAGGCAGGAATAAAGACGCAGACCTCCTAGAGAACGGACTTGAGGTTATGGGGAGGGGGAAGGGTGAGCTGTGACAGGGCGAGAGAGAGTCATGGACATATACACACTAACAAACGTAGTAAGGTAGATAGCTAGTGGGAAGCAGCCGCATGGCACAGGGATATTGGCTCGGTGCTCTGTGACAGCCTGGAGGGGTGGGATAGGGAGGGTGGGAGGGAGGGAGACGCAAGAGGGAAGACATATGGGAACATATGTTTATGTATGACTGATTCACTTTGTTATAAAGCAGAAACTAACACACCACCGTAAAGCAATTATACCCCAATAAACATGTTAAAAAAAAAAAAAAAGACCCACTTCAGACCTAGAGACACATACAGACTGATAGTAAGGGGATTGAAAAAGATATTCCATGCAAATGGAAACCAAAAGAAAGCTGGAGTAGCAATTCTCATATCAGACAAAATAGACTTTAAAATAAAGACTATTAGAAGAGACAAAGAAGGACACTACATAATGAACAAGGGACTGATCCAAGAAGAAGATATAAAAATTGTAAATATTTATGCACCCAAAACAGGAGCACCTCAATACATAAGGCAAATACTAACAGCCATAAAAGGGGGAATCGACAGTAACACATACATAGTAGGGGA
>NW_020840773.1:0-2651 GCF_003676395.1 Aethalodelphis obliquidens | reverse complement strand
AATATACACAAATCAATCAGTGTGATACACCATATTAATAAATTGAAAAATAAAAACCATATGATCATCTCAATAGATGCAGAAAAAGCTTTTGACAAAATTCAACACTAATTTATGATAAAATCTCTCCAGAAAGTGGGTACAGAGGGAACATACCTCAACATCATAAAGGCCATATATGACAAACCCACAGCAAACATCACTCTCAATGGTGAAAAACTGAAAGCATTTCCTCTAAGGTCAGGAACAAACAAGGATGTCCACTCTCGCCTCTTTTATTCAACATAGTTTTGGAAGTCCTAGCCACTGAGATCAGAGAAGAAAAAGAAATAAATGGAATCCAAATTGGAAAGGAAGAAGTAAATCTGTCACTGTTTGCAGATGACATGCTACTATACATAGATAATCTTAAAGATGTCACCAGAAAACTACTGGAGCTAATCAGTGAATTTGGTTTAGTTGCAGGATACAAAATGAATGCATAGAAATGTCTTGCATTCCTACACATTAACAGCAAAAGATCAGAAAGAGATATTAAGGAAACAATCCCATTTAACATCACATCAAAAAGAATAAGACACTTAGGAACAAACCTACCTAAGGAGACAAAAGACCTGTACTCAGAAAACTATAAGATACTGTTGAAAAAATCAATGATGACACAAACAGACGGAGATATATACCATGTTCTTGGACTGGAAAAATCAATATTGTGAAAATGACTATATTACCTAAAGTTTGATAGGGATTGCACCGAATCTACAGATTCGGTGCAATCCCTATCAAACTACCAATGGCATTTTTCACAGAACTAGAACAAAAAATTTCACAATTTGTATAGAAACACAGAAGACCCTGAATAGCCAAAGCAATCTTGAGAAAGAAAAATGGTGCTGGAAGAATCAGGCTTCCTTACTTCAGACTATACTACAAAGCTACAGTAATCAAGACAGTATGGTAGTGGCACTAAAACAGAAATCTACATTAATGGAACAGGATAGAAAGCCCACAGATAAACTCATGCATCTATGGTCAACTAATCTATGACGAAGGAGGCAAGGATATACATTGGAGAAGACAGTCTCTTCAATAAGTGGTGCTGGGAAAACTGGACAGCTACATGTAAAAGAACGAAATTAGAACACTCCCTAACACCATACACAAAAATGAACTCAAAATGGATTAAAGACCTAAATGTAAGACCAGACAATATAAAACTCTTAGAGGAAAACATAGGAAGAACACTCTTTGACAAAACAACAGCAAGATCTTTTTTGACTCACCTCCTAGAGTAATGGAAATAAAAACAAAAATAAACAAATGGGACCTAATGAAACTTAAAAGCTTTTACACAGCAAAGGAAACTATAAACAAGATGAAAAGACAACCCTCAGGATGGGAGAAAATATTTGCAAACGAATCAACGGACAAGGATTAATCTAAAGAATATATAAACAGCTCAGGTAGCTCAATATTAAAAAAACAAGCAACCCAATCCAAAAATGGGCAGAAGACCTAAATAGTTATTTCTAAAAAGAAGACATGCTGATGGCCAAGAAGCACATGAAAAGCTGCTCAACATCACTAATTATTAGAGAAATGCAAATCAAAACTACAATGAGGTATCACCTCACACTGGTTAGAATGGGTATTATCAGAAAATTTACAGCAACAAATTCTGGACAGGGTGTGGAGAAAAGGGAACCTTCTTGTACTGTTGGTGGGAATGTAAATTGATACAGCCACCATGGAGAACAGTATGGAGGTTCCTTAAAATCTAAAAGTAGAACTACCATACGACCCAGCAATCCCACTACTGGGCATATACACAAAGAAAACCATAATTCAAAAATACACATGCACCCCAATGTTCACTGCAGCACTGTTTACAAAAGCCAGGTCATGGAAGCAACCTAAATGCCCATTGACAGACGAATGGATAAAGAAGATGTGGCACATATATACAATGGAATATTACTCAGCCATAAAGAGGAACGAAATTGGGTCATTTGTAGAGACGTGTATGGACCTAGAGACTGTCATACAGAGTGAAGTAAGTCAGAAAGAGAAAAACAAATATCATATATTAACGCATATATGTGGGATCTAGAACAATGGTACAGATGAACCAGTTTCCAAGGCAGGAATAGAGACACGATGTAGAGAGCAAATATGTGGACACCAAGGGGGGAAACCGGGGTGGGAAGGGGTGGTGGTGGGATGAATTGGGAGATTGGAACTGACATGTATATACTAATATGTATAAAATAGATACCTAATAAGTACCTGCTGTATAAAAAATAAAATAAAATAAGGTGTTTCAAGAACCAAGACACCTAAGTAAGGTCACCTATCCCTCATAAGGCTAAAGGTGTAAGGCTGCTGTTATCTAAGTACGGTTCATGGGCCCAAAGGAGGCCTTTTCAGGGTGGTTTACAAAACTCGATGAGTTTTCTCTCTTTTGTTGCAGATTAGTACTGCGCACAGGATTCACAGTGACCCCCCCCCCCCCCGCCGCCATTCTCTCTCTCTCTCTCTCACACTTTTTGTACATGTCCATCCTCTCTGGTCCACTGGTCCACAAATTCTAGGTGCTTCAAGATCCCCAATCTCCTATTCCGTCTCAATCTCACAGTGAGACAGCTGGGCTA
>NW_020840772.1:0-2651 GCF_003676395.1 Aethalodelphis obliquidens | reverse complement strand
GTAGGCATAGAGGGAACTTTCCTCAACATAATAAAGGCCATATATGAAAAGCCCACAGCCAACATCATCCTCCATGGTGAAAAACTGAAAGCATTTCCACTAAGATCAGGAACAAGACAAGGTTGCCCACTCTCACCACTCTTATTCAACATAGTTTTGGAAGTTTTAGCCACAGCAGTCAGAGAAGACAAGGAAATAAAAGGAATCCAAATCGGGAAACAAGAAGTAAAGCTGTCACTGTTTGCAAACAACATGATACTATACATAGAGAATCCTAAAGATGCTACCAGAAAACTACTAGAGCTAATCAATGAATTTGGTAAAATGGCAGGATACAAAATTAATGCACAGAAATCTCTGGCATTCCTATATACTAATGATGAAAAATCTGAAAGTGAAATCAAGAAAACACTCCCATTTACCACTGCAACAAAAAGAATAAAATATCTAGGAATAAACCTACCTAAGGAGACAAAAGACCTGTATGCAGAAAATGATAAGACACTGATGGAAGAAATTAAAACTGATACAAAGAGATGGAGAGATATACCATGTTCTTGGATTGGAAGAATCAACATTGTGAAAAAGACTCTACTACCCAAAGCAATCTATAGATTCAATGCAAGCCCTATCAAACTACCACTGGCATTTTTCACACAACTAGAACAAAAAATTTCACAATTTGTATGGAAACACAAAAGACCCCGAATAGCCAAAGCAATCTTGAGAACAAAACACGGAGCTGGATGAATCAGGCTCCCTGACTTCAGACTATACTACAAAGCTACAGTAATCAAGACGGTATGGTACTGGCACAAAAAACAGAAAGATCAATGGAACAAGACAGAAAGCCCAGAGATAAACCCACGCACATATGGACACCTTATCTTCGATAAAGGTGGCAGGAATGTAAAGTGGAGAAAGGACAGCCTCTTCAATAAGTGGTGCTGGGAAAACTGGACAGGTACATGTAAAAGTATGAGATTAGATCACTCCCTAACACCATACACAAAAATAAGCTCAAAATGGATTAAAGACCTAAATGTAAGGCCAGAAACTATCAAACTCTTAGAGGAAAACATAGGCAGAACACTCTATGAGATAACTCACAGCAAGATCCTTTTGGGCCCACCTCCTAGAGAAATGGAAATAAAAACAAAAATAAACAAATGGGACCTAATGGAACTTCAAAGCTTTTGCACAGCAAAGGAAACCATAAACAAGACCAAAAGACAACCCTCAGAATGGGAGAAAATATTTGCAAATGAAGCAACCGACAAAGGATTAATTTCCAAAATTTACAAGCAGCTCATGCAGTTCAATAACAAAAAAACAAACAACCCCATCCAAAAATGGGCAGAAGACCTAAATAGACATTTCTCCAAAGAAGATATACAGACTGCCAACAAACACATGAAAGAATGCTCAACATCATTAATCATTAGAGAAATGCAAATCAAAACTACAATGAGATATCATCTCACACCAGTCAGAATGGCCATCATCAAAAAATCTAGAAACAATAAATGCTGGAGAGGGTGTGGAGAAAAGGGAACCCTCTTGCATTGCTGGTGGGAATGTGAATTGGTTCAGCCACTATGGAGAACAGTATGGAGGTTCCTTAAAAAACTACAAATAGAACTACCATATGACCCAGCAATCCCACTACTGGGCATATACCCTGAGAAAACCAAAATTCAAAAAGAGTCATGTACCAAAATGTTCATTGCAGCTCTATTTACAATAGCCCGGAGATGGAAACAACCTAAGTGCCCATCATCGGATGAATGGATAAAGAAGATGTGGCACATATATACAATGGAATGTTACTCAGCCATAAAAAGAAACGAAATTGAGCTATTTGTAATGAGGTGGATAGACCTAGAGTCTGTCATACAGAGTGAAGTAAGTCAGAAAGAAAAAGACAAATACCGTATGCTAACACATATATATGGAATTTAAGGAAAAAAAGTGTCATGAAGAACCTAGGGGTAAGGCAGGAATAAAGACGCAGACCTCCTAGAGAACGGACTTGAGGTTATGGGGAGGGGGAAGGGTGAGCTGTGACAGGGCGAGAGAGAGTCATGGACATATACACACTAACAAACGTAGTAAGGTAGATAGCTAGTGGGAAGCAGCCGCATGGCACAGGGATATTGGCTCGGTGCTCTGTGACAGCCTGGAGGGGTGGGATAGGGAGGGTGGGAGGGAGGGAGACGCAAGAGGGAAGACATATGGGAACATATGTTTATGTATGACTGATTCACTTTGTTATAAAGCAGAAACTAACACACCACCGTAAAGCAATTATACCCCAATAAACATGTTAAAAAAAAAAAAAAAAAGACCCACTTCAGACCTAGAGACACATACAGACTGATAGTAAGGGGATTGAAAAAGATATTCCATGCAAATGGAAACCAAAAGAAAGCTGGAGTAGCAATTCTCATATCAGACAAAATAGACTTTAAAATAAAGACTATTAGAAGAGACAAAGAAGGACACTACATAATGAACAAGGGACTGATCCAAGAAGAAGATATAAAAATTGTAAATATTTATGCACCCAAAACAGGAGCACCTCAATACATAAGGCAAATACTAACAGCCATAAAAGGGGGAATCGACAGTAACACATACATAGTAGGGGA
>NW_020840771.1:0-2661 GCF_003676395.1 Aethalodelphis obliquidens | reverse complement strand
TTAACACCTCACTTTCAGCAGTGGACAGATCATCCAAAATGGAAATACATAAGGAAACACAAGCTTTAAATGACACATTAAACAACATGGATTTAACTGACATTTATAGGACATTCCATCCAAAACAACAGAATACTTTCTTCTCAAGTGCTCATGGAATATTCTCCAGGAGAGATCACATCTTGGGTCACAAATCCAGCCTTGGTAAATTTAAGAAAATTTAAATTATATCAAGTATCTTTTCTGACCACAACACTATGAAACTAGATATCAATTACAGGAAAAAAACTGTAAAAAATGCAAACACATGGAGGCTAAACAGTACACTACTAAATAACCAGGAGATCACTGAGAAATCAAAGAGGAAACCAAAAAGTACCTAGAAACAAATGACAATGAAAACATGACGACCCCAAACCTATGGGATGCCCCAAAAGCAGTTCTAAGAGGGAAGTTTATAGCAATACAATCCTACCTTAAGAAACAAGAAAAAGCTCAAATAAACAACCTAAACTTACACCTAAGGCTATTAGAGAAAGAAGAACAAAAGAACCCCAAATTTAGCAGAAGGAAAGAAGTCATAAAGATCAGATCAGGAATAAATGAAAAAGAAATGAAGGAAACAATATCCAAGATCAATAAAACTAAAAGCTCTTTCTTTGAGAAGATAAACAAATTGATAAACCACTAGTCAGACTCATCAAGAAAAAAGAGAAGGAGACTCAAATCAACAGAATTAGAAATGAAAAAGGAGAAGTAACAATTGACACTGCAGAAATACAAAGGATCATGAGGGATTACTATAAGCAACTACATGCCAATAAAACGGACAACCTGGAAGAAATGGACAAATTCTTAGAAAAGCACAACTTTCTGAGACTGAACCAGGAAGAAATAGAAAATATAAATAGCCCAATCACAAGCACTGAAATTGAAACTGTGATTAAAAATCTTCCCACAAACAGAAGCCCAGGACCAGTTGGCTTCACAGGCGATTTCTATCAAACATTTAGAGAAGAGCTAACACCATCTTTCTCAAACTCTTGCAAAATATAGCAGAGGGAGGAACACTCCCAAACTCATTCTATGAGGCCACCATCACCCTGATACCAAAACCAAAGGTGTCACAAAGAAAGAAAACTATAGACCAATATCACTGATGAATATAGATGCACAAATCCTCAACAAAATACTAGCAAACAGAATCCAACAACACATTAAAAGGATCATAAACCATGATCAAGTGAGGTTTATCCCAGGAATGCAAGGATTTTTCAGTATATGCAAATCAATCAATGTGATACACCATGTTAACAAACTGAAGGATAAAAACGATATGATTATCTCAATAGGTGCAGAAAAAGCTTTCAACAAAATTCAACACCTATTTATGATAAAAGCTCTCCACAAAGTAGGCACAGAGGGAACTTACCTCAACGTAACAAAGGCCATATATGACAAACCCACAGCCAACATCATCCTCAATGGTGAAAAACTGAAACCACTTCCTCTAAAATCAGGAACAAGACAAAGGTTGTCCACTCTCGCCACTATTATTCAAAATAGTTTTGGAAGTTTTAGCCACAGCAATCAGAAAAGAAAAAGAAATAAAAGGAATCCAAATCGGAAAAGAAGAAGTAAAGCTGTCACGGTTTGCAGATGACATGCTACTATACATAGAGAGTCCTAAGGATGATACCAGAAAACTACTAGAGCTTATAAATGAATCTGGTAAAGTAACAGGATACAAAATTAATGCACAGAAATCTCTTGCATTCCTATACACTAATGATGAAAAATCTGAAAGAGAAATTATGGAAACACTCCCATTTACTATTGCAACAAAAAGAATAAAATATCTAGGAATAAACCTACCTAAAGAGACAAAAGACCTGTATGCAGAAAACTATAAGACACTGATGGAAGAAATTAAACAGCCTTCTTCAGATGGAGAAACAGAGAGATATACCATGTTCTTCAATTGGAAGAATCAACATTGTGAAAATGACAATACTACCAAAGCAATCTACAGATTCAATGCAATCCCTACCAAACTAACAATGGCTTTTTTTTTTTTACAGAACTACAACAAAAAATTTTAAACTTTGCATGGAAACACAAAAGACCCTGAATAGGCAAAGCAATCTTGAGAAAGGAAAATGGATCTGGAGGAATCAGGCTCCCTGACTTCAGACTATGCTACAAAGCTACAGTAATCACGACAGTATGGTACTGGCACAAAAACAGAAGTCTAGATCAGTGAAACAGGATAGAAAGCCCAGAGATAAACCCACGCACATATGATCACCTTATCTTTGATAAAGGAGGCAAGAATATACAATGGAGAAAAGACAGCCTCTTCAATAAGTGGTGCTGGGAAAACTGGACAGCTACATGTAAAAGAATGAATTAGAACACTTTCTAACACCATACACAAAAATAAACTCAGAATGGATTAAAGACCTAAATGTAAGACCAGACACTATCAAACTCTTAGAGGAAAACATAGGCAGAACACTACTTGACATAAACCACAGCAAGATCTTTTTTCACCCACCTCCTTGAGAATTGGAAATAAAAACAAAAATAAACAAATGGGACCTAATGAAACTTGAAAGCTTTTTCACAGCAAAGGAAATCATAAACAAGATAAAAAGATAA
>NW_020840770.1:0-2673 GCF_003676395.1 Aethalodelphis obliquidens | reverse complement strand
CATGCCCTGACACTGTCCCTCACTCAGGCCCTAAAGATAGGCCTCACTGGGCCCTGTTGCCATACCTTAATTAGGCTCTGATGCTGTCCCTACATCAAGACCTGACACTGATCCTGATTAAGGCCCTGACACTGTTCCTAACTAAGGCCCTGATGCTCTCAATAACTAAGGTCTTCACGCTATCCCTAGCTCATTTCCTGACACTATCCCTGGCCTGGAAGCTGACTCTATCCCGAGATAACTTCCTGCCTCTTATCCTCAATGAAGTCCTAATGCTCTCCCTAAATAAGGCCCAGAGTAGTCCTAACTAAGGCCCTGACACTGTCTCTAACTAAGGCCCGGAATCTGTCCCTAATATAGGCCCTGCTACCGGTAATAACTAAAATCCGGACACTATCCGGAGCTAATATCCTGACCCATTCCTAACCAAGGGCCTGACACTGTCCCTAAGAAAGTCCTGTCGCTGTCCCTAAGTGAAGACCTAAGGCTGTGCCTAACTCAGGCCCTGAAGCTATGCCTACCTGAGACCTTGTCGCTGTGACTACCTCAGGCCCTGATCATGTCTTTAACTAAGACCCTATTGCTGATCCAACAAAGGCCCTGATGCAGCTCCTACATCATGCCCTGACAGTGTTCCCAGCTAAGGGCCTGACGCTAGGCCTCACTCACGCCCTGTCACTCTCCCTAAGTCAGGCTCTGACGCTGTCCCTACCTGAAGCCGTGATACTGGTTTTAAATAAGGCCCTGATACTATCAGTGACTAAGGTCTTGACACTATCCCTAGGTCATTTCCTGACACGATCCATAAACTTTACGCTAACCCTGTCCCTAGCAACTGTCCTGCCTCTTACGCTAACTGAAGACCTTATGCTGTGTCTAACTCAGACCCCGAATTTAGTCCCAAGGCCCTGACACTGTCCCTAACTAAGGCCTAGATGCTTGTCCTAAATCCGGCCCTGACACTGTCCCTGAGGCCCTAACACTATTCCTAACTCAGTCCCTGACACTGTACCTAACAAAGGCTCTGATGCTCGTCCTAAGTCAGGCCCTGGCACTGTCTCTAAGGCCCTGCTGCCGTCAATATCTAAAGTCCTGACATTATCCTGAGCTAATATCCTGACCCATGTCTTACCAAAGTCCTGAAACTGTCCCAAAGTAAGCCCTGACCCTGCCCCTAAGTGAGGCCCTGAGAATGTCTTTAACGAAGACCCCAATGCTGATCCTACAGAGGCCCTTATCCTGCTCCTAGGTCATGCCCTGACACTGTCCCTCACTCAGGCCCTAAAGATAGGCCTCACTTAGGCCCTGTTGCCGTACCTTAGTTAGGGTCTGACACTGTGTCTACATCAAGACATGACACTGGTCCTGATTAAGGCCCTGACACTGGTCCTAACGAAGGCCCTGATGCTCTCAATAACTAAGGTCTTCACGCTATCACTAGCTCATTTCCTGGCACTATCCCTGGCCTGGAAGCTGACTCTGTCCTGAGCTAATTTCCTGCCTCTTATCCTCACTCAAGCCCTAATGCTCTCCATAACTAAGACCCACACTAGTATTAACAAAGGCCCTGACACTGTCTCTAACTAAGGCCCGGAATCTGTCCCTAATATAGGCCCTGCTACCGGCAATAACTAAAATCCGGACACTAACCTGAGCTAATATCCTAACGCATTTCTAACCAAGGTCCTGACACTGTCCCTAAGAAAGCCCTGTCGCTGTCCCTAAGTGAAGGCCTGAGGCTGTGCCTAACTCAGGCCCTGAAGCTATGCCTACCTGAGGCCTTGTCGCTGTGACTACCTCAGACCCTGATCATGTCTTTAACTAAGACCCTATTGCTGATTCAACAAAGGCCCTGATGCTGCTGCTACATCATGCCCTGACAGTGTCCCCAGCTAAGGGCCCGACGCTAGGCCTCAGTCAGGCCCTGTCACTCTCCCTAAGTCAGGCTCTGATGCTGTCCCTACCTGAAACCTTCACACTGGTCCTAAATTAGGCCCTGATGCTCTAAGTAACTAAGGTCTTGACACTATCCCTAGGTCATGTTCTGACACTATCCCTAGACCTTAACCTAACCTTGTCTTTAACTAAAGTCAAGCCCCTTATGCTAACTAAATCCCTGATGCTGCCCTTAACTAAGGCCCTGAAATTAGTCCCGAGGCCATGACGCTGTCCCTAACTGAGGCCTGGAGGCTCATCCGAACTCAGGCCCTGACAATACACCTAACTCAGTCCCTGACACTGTACCTAACAAAGGCTCTGATGCTCATCCTAAGCCAGGCCCTGACACTGTCTCTAAGGCCCTGTGGCCCTCAATATCTAAAGTCCTGACATCATCCTGAGCTACTATCCTGACCCATGTCTTACCAAGGTCCTGACACTGTCTCTAAGAAATCCCTGTCGCTGTTCCTAAGTGAAGACCTGAGGCTGTGCCTAACTCAGGCCCTGAAGCTATGCTTAACTGAGGCCTTGTCGCTGTGACCACCTCAGGCCCTGATCATGTCTTTAACTAAGACCCTATTGCTGATCCAACAAAGGCCCTGATGCAGCTCCTACATCATGCCCTGACAGTGTCCCCAGCTAAGGGCCTGACGCTAGGCCTCACTCAGGCCCTGTCACTCTCCCTAAATCAGGCTCTGATGCTGTCCCTACCTGAAGCCATGATACTGGTCCTAA
>NW_020840769.1:0-2676 GCF_003676395.1 Aethalodelphis obliquidens | reverse complement strand
TATACGCATTGCATACAAAGGTAAAAAATAATTTACAGTGATGTAAATCAGATCTGTGGTTGCTTGGGTAAAGCAGGTGTGGGGCATTAGTTGGGAATTGACATGAGTTAACTTTTGAGGTGATGGAAATATTCTAAATTTTAAATGGGGAGGAAGTTACAAAGGTATATTCATTCATCAAAACTCATCAAAGTGTGTACTTCAAAACAATGTAATTTATTGTGTGTAAATTGTAACTCAACCAAGTGGATTTAAAAATAGCACAGGAAGACATAATTAAAAGCAGTGAAGCTAACTCTTCTTCCTCTCTTTAGTCCTATTCCTCAGAGGTAAATTCTCACATAGCTTTGTTTTCTACTAATGTTTTCCTAGTCTTTCCATAGTCCTCGTTCTTTTTTATTTTTACTTCTTATTCCTTTACTACTACTTTAGTTGAATTTCTAGCTTTAAAAGTCAAGAGATGCAACTCAAGCTCTACTTCTCTCGTAGGAAGGAAGAGGTTCAGGGTTACAGTCGACAGGTGGCAGGGAACCAGAGTTGCTGCTCTAATTTCTACCTCAGGGATGGTGCTTAACAGCTCAGGCATCTAAGTTTATGTATTAGTGAAGTTCAGCTTCCCTTTTTCTCCTCATTAGATCCAGATGTCTAGATGGACACAATTTTTTTAATTTAAATTTTAGTTTTACATCTAGGTTTCTGATAAAACAGCGGAAATCATCAAGGGCCAAAGATGGAGAGAAAGCTTGAAACGAGAGAAGCATTCTGACTCTGAAGTTACCACTCTCTGGGGTTATTTCCAGTTTTAATAACTGTACAGTCTGGATTGAACCGCTACAACAGAGACAGAGAATGAGGCTTTCACTTAGCTTGAGCAAAAGAGTTAAAAATTAGTTTCTCATGTAAAGCTTGAGGATATTAAAACAGTTTTTTCTATATTAGCTCAAGTTCTAGTTGACTATACAGACCTTTCTGTAATTTCTTAGGCAGACTCACTTAGAATTTAAGGTTACATTCCCTGTGTGATCCTGGGTTGGTAGGACCCCAAATCATCACAGAGAAAGTACATGCAGATGATCCATCTAAGAAAAGGACACTAGCTCAGGTCCAGATGATTGTCATATATAAAAATTAATTTAAAATACCAAATTGCATAGGGAAAAAGTCATAACAGTACTTAGCTGAGATAACAAAGAAATTAGACGCTAATACCTCCAGGTAATTGAAGTATCAGATACAGAATGAAAATTAGATGTCTTTCAAATATGTAAAGCCTTGAAAAGTGGAATTAAAGACACAAAAACTGATATGGAAAGTACAAAAGGACCAAACACAAACTTAGTCTTTTCCTGGATGTTTTAAGAAACAGAGCCTGAGGCAAGGAATAAAGTAATAAAGTTTTATTTGGGAGAGAAAAAATCAGGTCATTGAGGGTGTGTAAACAGTGGGAAAATAAAAACTGAAGTAAAAAAATAATATGATTCTGGTTATTATTTCATAATGAGCAGCAAAATATCACAGCAAATTGCTCAGAAGTATGTTTCTGTTCTGCATACTAAATTGCTTTTGAATGATTGCAAAAGGAGCCCATGCAGTTGAATAATTAATGGGAGAAAGAAAGAAAAAAAAATAACAATATGTAGGCTGAGGGTGGAAGCAAGATATGAATGAGAGAAAATCTTAAAGAAGAAATTTAAAGTATAATTAATATATGAAAAGATGCTCACTTTCACGGGCAATTAGAAAAAATTGTAATTAAATAATGGTACATTATTTCAAATTTCAAAGATTAGTATAGATTTTTTAAAATATGAAAATTTTTAAAAGTTAGAAAAATGAGCAGAGTAAAGGAAGACTCATACACTGTTGGTGAAATTGTGATGAGCAAAAGCAAACATATGCCTTCTCTGTTATACTCTTTACTATTTACCTCAAAGAGAATTTTTTGAGCTATAATTGACATGCAACATTATATTAGTTTAAGGGGTACAATATAATGATTTGACACTTGTATATATTCTGAAATGATCATCAAAATAAGTCTAGTTAAAATCCATCACCATATATTGTTATAATTTTTTTTCTTTTGATGAGGACTGTTTTTTTTAATAAGAGGACTACTTTATTTTTAAATTTTATTTATTTATTTTTGGCTGTGTTGGATTTTCGTTGCTGCGTGCGGGCTTTCTCTAGGTGCAGCGAGCGGGGGCTACTGTTTGCTTTGGTGCGTGGGCTTCTCAATGTGGTGGCTTTTCTTGTTGCAGAGCGTGGGCTCTAGGCATTCGGGCTTCAGTAGTTGTGGCGCACGGGCTCTAGAGCACAGGTTCAGTAGTTGCGGCGCACAGGCTTAGTTGCTCCGAGGCATGTGGGATCTTCCCGAGGCATGTGGGATCTTCCCGGGCCAGGGCTCGAACCCGTGTCCCCTGCTTTGGCAGGCGGATTCTTAACCACTGCGCCACCAGGGAAGTCCTGATGAGGACTTTTAAGATCTACTCTCTTATCAACTTTCAAATATACAACATGGTATTATTACCTATAGTCACCACACTTTACCTCCCCAGAATTTATTTATTTTACAACTGGAAGTTTGTACATTTTGACCATTTTCACCTACTTCCCTCACCACCACACCTCACCTCTGGCAACCACAAATCTGTCTGTTTCTATGACTTTTTTTTT
>NW_020840768.1:0-2677 GCF_003676395.1 Aethalodelphis obliquidens | reverse complement strand
AAGATATGATCTATCCTGGAGAATGTTCCATGAGCACTTGAGAAAAATGTGTATTCTGTTGTTTTTGGATGGAGTGTCCTATAAATATCAATTAAGTCCATCTTGTTTAATGTATCATTTAAAGCTTGTGTTTCCTTATTTATTTTCATTTTGGATGATCTGTCCATGGGTGAAAGTGGGGTGTTTAAGTCCCCTACTATGAATGTGTTACTGTCCATTTCCCCTTTTATGGCTGTTAGTATTTGCCTTATGTATTGAGGTGCTCCTATGTTGGGTGCATAAATATTTACAATTGTTGTATCTTCTTCTTGGATCGATCCCTTGATCATTAGGTAGTGTCCTTCTTTGTCTCTTTTAATAGTCCTTATTTTAAAGTCTATTTTGTCTGTTATGAGAATTGCTACTCCAGCTTTCTTTTGGTTTCCATTTGCATGGAATATCTTTTTCCATCCCCTGACTTTCAGTCTGTATGTGTCTCTAGGTCTGAAGGGGGTCTCTTGTAGACAGCATATATAAGGGTCTTGTTTTTGTATCCATTCAGCCAATGTGTGTCTTTTGGTGGGAGCATTTAGTCCATTTACATTTAAGGTAATTATCGATATGTATGTTCCTATTCCCATTTTCTAAATTGTTTTGGGTTCGTTATTATAGGTCTTTTCCTTCTCTTGTGTTTCTTGCCTAGAGAAGATCCTTTAGCATTTGTTGTAAAGCTGGTTTGGTGGTGCTGAACTCTCTCATCTTTTGCTTGTCTGTAAAGGTTTTAATTTCTCCATCAAATCTGAATGAGATCCTTGCTGGATAGAGTAGTCTTGGCTGCAGGTTTTTCTCCTTCATCACTTTCAGTATGTCCTGCCACTCCCTTATGGCTTGTAGGGTTTCTGCTGAGAGATCAGCTGTTAACCTTATGGGGATTCCCTTATGTGTTATTTGTTGTTTTTCCCTTGCTGCTTTTAATATGCTTTCTTTGTATTTAATTTTTGACAGTTTGATTAACATGTGTCTTGGCGTATTTCTCCTTGGATTTATCCTGTATGGGACTCTCTGTGCTTCCTGGACTTGATTAACTATTTCCTTTCCCATATTAGGGAAGTTTTCAACTATAATCTCTTCAAATATTTTCTCAGTCCCTTTCTTTTTCTCTTCTTCTTCTGGAACCCCTATAATTCGAATGTTGGTGCGTTTAATGTTGTCCCAGAGGTCTCTGAGACTGTCCTCAGTTCTTTTCATTCTTTTTTCTTTATTCTGCTCTGCAGTAGTTATTTCCACTATTTTATCTTCCAGGTCACTTATCCGTTCTTCTGCCTCAGTTATTCTGCTATTGATCCCATCTAGAGTACTTCTAATTTCATTTATTGTGTTGTTCATCGTTGCTTGTTTCATCTTTATTTCTTCTAGGTCCTTGTTAACTGTTTCTTGCATTTTGTCCATTCTATTTCCAAGATTTCGGATCATCCTTACTATCATTATTCTGAATTCTTTTTCAGGTAGACTGGCTATTTCCTCTTCATTTGTTAGGTCTGGTGCATTTTTATCTTGCTCCTTTATCTGCTGTGTGTTTTTCTGTCTTCTCATTTTGCTTATGTTACTGTGTTTGGGGTCTCCTTTTTGCAGACTGCAGGTTCGTAGTTCCTGCTGTTTTTGATGTCTGTCTCCAGCGGCTAAGGTTGGTTCAGTGGGTTGTGTAGGCTTCCTGGTGGAGGGGACTGGTGCCTGTGTTGTGGTGGATGAGGCTGGATCTTGTCTCTCTAGTGGGCAGGTTCACGTCTGGTGGTGTGTTTTGGTGTGTCTGTGGCCTTATTATGATTTTAGGCAGCCTCTCTGCTAATGGGTGGGGTTGTGTTCCTGTTTTGCTAGTTGTTTGGCATAGGTTGTCCAGCACTGTGGCTTGCTGGTCGTTGAGTGAAGCTGGGTGCTGGTGTTACGATGGAGGTCTCTGGGAGATTTTTGCCATTTGATATTATGTGGAGCTGGGAGGTCTCCTGTTGACCAGTGTCCTGAAGTTGGCTCTCCTACCTCAGAGGCAGAGCCCTGACTCCTGGCTGGAGCACCAAGAGCCTTTCATCCACACGGCTCAGAATAAAAGGGAGAAAAAGTAGAGGGAATTGGTAGAAGTATGAGGAAAGAAAGAAGGAAAGGAGGGAAGGAAGGAAGGAAGAAAGAAAGAAAGAAGCAAAGAAGGAAAGAAGGCAACAAGGAAAGGAGGGAGGGAGGGAGGAAAGAAGGACGGAAAGAAGGAAAAAAGACAGAAAGAAAGAAGATACAGTAAAAATAAAATAAAGTATAATAAAGTTATTGAATTAAAAAATTCTTATTTAGAAAAAAAAAAGGGACGGATAGAACCTTAGGACAAATGTTGGAAGCAAAGCTATACAGACAAAATCTTACACAGAAGCATACACATACACCCTCACTAAAAGAGGTAAAGGGGGAAAAATCATAAATCTTGCTGTCAGAGACCACCTCCTCAATTTGGGATGATTCGTTGTCTAAAGGAGGGAAGGAAGGAAGGAAAGAAAGAAAGAAAGAACGAAGGTAAAGTATAATAACGTTATTAAAATTAATTATTAAGAAAAAAATTTAAAAAAAAAACCATGGACGGATAGAACCCTAGGACAAATGGTGGAAGCTAGACTATACAGACAAGATCTCACACAGAAGCATACACATACACATTCAC
>NW_020840767.1:0-2678 GCF_003676395.1 Aethalodelphis obliquidens | reverse complement strand
TGTAATTTGGGTTTGCATGACTTTAAAAATTCCTAAAATTCATCATTTTCCACGCCTTTTTCCTTTCTGTTAAAAATCAAGTGTGAGTACAATCTATCTCTTGAAGCTGTCTTCTTGGAAGGTTGCCCTCTTTTGAATTTTTGGTGGATATTCGACCCCAGGATTTTTTTGGAGGGCAGATGTCATTACAGAACTGCTAGTTTGGTGAATATTTAGTGACCATTAGCACTGGGTTTAAAGCTGCTGTTGTGGGAAACGGCCACAAGGAGGCAGCATTTGTCCTTTCCCAAATCTGGGTACTAGGGCAGCAGAGCCTTTCTGGAAGTCGTGGTCCTAGGTTTTAAGTTAGAATGGAATGTGCCAGGAGGAACGCCCATAAGTTTATGTCTCATTACATCTTGGTTTTTAAAATTTATTTAATCGGGGTAATGATTAGATATTGTTTGTCCAGATGTACACAATCTGGTTCATTTGTACAATATATATGTCTATTCATGTTCAGATCCTCTTCCCATGTAAAATATTACAGTGTTCCGTAGACCTCCCTTGCTATATGGTCCGTCTTTTTGATATATGTTTATTATATGTATTTGTATACGTATGGTAACGTTAATCTTAATTTATCCATTCTGCCCACCTTTCCTTTTAGATAAGCATACTTAATTTCTAAGTCTGTGAGTGTCTTTCTCTGTGGAAATATGTTCATTTGTGTTAGTTATTAGATAACGCCTATAAGTGATATCATAGGATATAGGTCTTTTGCTTTCTGACTTACCTCATATTCTGTGATTATCTCCAAGCTCATCTATGGCACCTCAAATAGCAGTGTTTCATTGTTTTCCATGGCTAATATTCTATTGTGAACGTGGACCACTTCTTCTTCATCCATACATCTGTTGATGGACATTTTGGTGGCTTCACTGTCTTGGCCATTGTGAATAAGGCTGCAGTGCAGCTTTTGCAGCCCGCGTCTTCTCGATTCTGGTCTTCTCAGGTGAGAGGCCCAGTGGTGTGACTGCTGCATCGAATGGTACCTCAACTTTTACTTTTAATCGTAGCTCCTTTCTGTTCTCATTATTGGCTCTTACCACGTTACATCTCACCAGCAGCTAGAGGGTACACAGTTCTCTAAAACCCCTTCAGAATTTATTGTTTGTAGACCTTTTGCTGATGGTCAGTCGACTGGTGTGAGTTGAAACCTTTTTGTACGTTAGATTTGCATGAGTCTAATAATTCCTGAGGTTGAGCTTTCACCCATTTTCCTTTTTTTAAACAAGAGAGTGAGTCAAACTTACCTCTTCATACTATCGTCTTGAAAAATTTGCCAGTTTTGAATTTTATTGTCCATTCCCTACCTCAGCACAGTTGTTTAGGGCAGGTGTCCTTTGCAGCCCTGAGTCCTTGTGAATGTTAAGAGAACATTAGCTGTGGGCTTAACGCCGCTCTTGCGGAAAACGGCCACAAGGCAGCAGAATTTCTACATTTCCAACTCTGGGTTTTTGGGCAGCAGAGCCTTCCTGGAAATCGTGTTAGTACGCTGCAAATTAGAGTGGAATGTGCCAGAGCACATCCCCAAGAGCTTATATCTCCTTACTTCTTGTTTGTTTTATAAATTTAATTTTTATTAATTATCAGAGCAAACTTGATAAAAATATTTTGTTTCTCCTAGGTGTACAGAATCTGGTTCATTATATCAATGTATTCTTTACCGTGTAGGTTATTACAGAGTGTTGCCTAGACCTCTCTTGGTATTCCATAGGTATTTTGTGATTATATATTTCATATGTATTAGTACATGTCTGTTAACCCTCATATCCTAATTCACACATTCCTTACACTTTTCCGTTGGTTAAACATAATTTTTTTTTCTTAATCCATGCTTTTCCTTCTCTTGGAAATAAGTTCATGAGTATCAACTTTTAGGTAACACCTAGAAGTGATGTCATAGGATATCTGTCTTTCACTTTCTTTCTTTAATTTGAGTGATTATCTCTAGGTCCTTATATGGTGGTGCAAACGGCACTGTTTCATTGTTTTCCATGGCTAATATTCCATTGTTTACATGGACCACTTCCTCTTTGTGCATTTTTCTGTTGATGGACATTTTGGTTTCTTCCAAGTCTTGGCTATGTTAAATATTCCTGCAGTGCAGGATTGCCAGCCTGTGTCTTTTCCATTCTGCCCTGCTCAGGTGATAGGCACATCAAAGGACCTACCAGATCACATGGTAGCTCAATTTTTACCCTTAAACGCACCTCCATTATGTTCTCACTACTGGCTGTTACCAGTTTACATCCCCCCCAGCAGCTGGAGGGTACACAGTTCTCTGAAACCCCTTCAGCATTTATTCTTTGTAGACTTTTTGCTGAAGAACATTCTGACGGCTGTGAGGTGAACATTTCTGTAATTGGATTTGCATGGCTTTATTCATTGCTGATGTTGCGCATTTTTCAATTCCCTTTTATTTTAAAGAGAAAAAAAAGAAAAGACAAAATGTGCGTAAAATATGCCTCTTGACATTGTCTTCTTGAAATGTTGACGTCTTTTGAATTTTCTGGTCGATTACGACCCCAGGACATTTTTTGAGGCCCGGTGTCCTTTACAGTGCTGCACATATTTTGAATATTAAGTGACCATTACCTCTTGGTTTAAAGCTGCTGTTGTGTGAAACAGCCACA
>NW_020840766.1:0-2682 GCF_003676395.1 Aethalodelphis obliquidens | reverse complement strand
GAATGTAAATTACATAGTGTCAGGGAGTGAGGTTAGCTTTGAAAAGTACAAATGTAGTTATTACAGGGTATTGACAAAGTAAAACAAGGAGTGATGAGCACTTTCAGGCCAGGTTATGTTTCTTCTCTAGCCTGTTAGCTGTTCCCTTTGTTTTCCTTGTTCTCAGGGGAAGGAAAACTTCATTTCCAGTTTTGCTGCAACAAGACTGGAGGAGCAGATGACAGTCACTGGGGCACAAGGAGGGTGGGAGCCTGGGAGGCCCCAGTGTTACCGAACAAACCTTGGGTCCCCTTGCCCGAGTGCAGTAAAGCCAGTCTACTGACACCGGGTGTGGTGGAGGAAAGTGCAGCTTTAATTATAAAAGTGCCTTACAAGGAGGCCAGGTGGCTTGTGCTCTAAAACCCCAAGGTCCCTGAAGGATTTCAGTAAAGCAATATGAAAGGCCAGGTGAAGGAGGGGCGTCGCAGGGTATGTGATCAGCCGGTGCACAATTCTCTGGTTGATGGTGAGGTAACAGGCGGCTAACATTATAAATTCTTAGGCTCCGGAAGCTCCGGGGCTACCTGTTCATGATCATCAAGTAGTTAATTTCGAGGCAGGACATTTGCTAGGGCTAGGTTTAGGGTAAAGTTTATGGATCGTGTCAGCAAATGACCTAGGGATAGTGTCAAGACCTTAGTCACTGAGAGTATCAGGGCCTTAATTAGAACCAGTGTCAGGCCTTCAGGTAGGGACAGCGTCAGAGCCTTTGTTAGGTACAGTGTCAGGGACTGCGTTAGGTGTTGTGTCATGGCCTGAGTTACGACGAGCCTCCAGGCCTCTGTTAGGAAGAGGTTCATAATCTCGGGACTAATTTCAGGGCCTTAGTTTGGGACAGCATCAGGGATTTAGTTAGCGCAAGAGGAGCGACAGTAGTTAAAGGCAAGTTTAGGTTAAGGTCTAAGGATAGTGTCAGGACGTGACCTAGGAGTAGTGCCAAGACTTCAGTTATTTAGTGCATCTGGGCCTAATTTAGGACCATCGTCAGGCCTTCAGGTAGGGAAAGCATCAGAGCCGGACTTGGGAAGAGTGACAGGGCTTGAGTGAGGCTTAGTGTCAGGGCCTTAGCTAGGGACAGTATCAGGTTATGACTTAGGAGCAGCATAAGGGCCTGGGTAGGATCGGCCTCAGGGGCTTTGCTAAAGCCATTATCAAGGCCTCTGTTAGGGACAGCGTCAGGGTCTCACTTAGGGACAGCATCAGGGCTTACTCAGGGACAGTTTCAGGACCTTGTTAAGAGATGGTTCAGGAAATGAGCTCAGGATAGTGCCAGGACATTATATATTGTCGGCATCAGGGCCTCAGTTAGAGACAGTGTCAGGGCCGGCTTTAGGACTAGCATCTGGGCCTCTGTTAGGTACCGTGTCTGTCAGGGCCTGAGTTAGGAATAGTGTTAGCGCTTTATTGAGTGTCAGTTCTGGGCCCGATTTAGGACGAGCATGTAGGCCTTAGTGACAGTGTCATGGCCTTGGGCCTATATTTAGGGTCTGTGTTAGGCAGAGAGTAAGGCCTTCAATTAGCATAAGAGGCAGGATATTTGCTATGGCTAGGTTTAGGGTAAAGTTTATGGATCGTGTCAGGAAATGACCTAGGGATAGTGTCAAGACCTTAGTCACTGAGAGTATCAGGGCCTTATTTAGAACCAGTATCATGGCTGCAGGTAGGGACAGCGTCAGTGCCTGACTTAGGGAGAGCAACAGGGATTTCTTAGGGACAGTGTCAGGACATTGTGTAGAAATGGATCAGGATGTTAGCTCAGGATAGTGTTGTATTTTAGTTATTGCCGGTAGCAGTACCTATATTAGTGAAGATTTCGGGCCTTAGTTAGTGGCAGTGTCAGGGTCTTAGTTAGGACTAGTCTGGGCCTTATTTAGGGATAGCATTATGTCATCAGTGAGGATAAGAGGCAGGAAATTAGCTCGGGACAGAGTCAGCTTCCAGGCCAGGGGTAGTGTCAGGAAATGAGCTAGGGATAGCGTGGTGACGTTAGTTATTGAGAGCATCAGGGTCCTAGTTAGGAGCAATGTCAGGGCTTTAATCAGGACCAGTTCAGGTCTTTAATCAAGACCAGTGTCAGGGCTTGATGTAGGGACAGCGTCAGGGCCTAACTGAAGTACGGCCACAGGGCCTATGTGAAGCCTATCTTTAGGGCCTGAGTGAGGGACAGTGTCAGGGCATGCCTTAGGTGCAGCATAAGGGCCTCTGTAGGAGCAGCATTAGGGTTTTCGTTAAAGACACGCTCAGGGCCTCTTTTAGGGACAGCGTAAGGGCTTCTTTTGGGACAGTTTCAGGACCTTAGTAAGACATGCGTGAGGATATTAGCTCAGGATAATGTCAGGACTTTAGATATTGACGGCCGCAGGGCCTTAGTTAGACAGTGTCAGGGCCTGATTTAGGATTAGCATCAGAGCCTTTGTTAGGTACAGTGTCAGGGACTGAGTTAGGAACAGTGTCAGGGCCTTGGGTAGAGAGAGTATCAGGGTCTGAGTTAGGTGTAGTGTGAGGGCCTTATTTAGGCTAGAGCCTCCAGGACCTTCCCTGAGTTCCAAAGGGCAGATTCGAACAGTTGCTAATCAGGGAAGGCAGGGGATTCAGAGACAATGGAGGAACCATCAAGAAACAATAGTGCAGCCTTGGGGCAGG
>NW_020840765.1:0-2683 GCF_003676395.1 Aethalodelphis obliquidens | reverse complement strand
AAAGACACATATCCTATCATATCACTTATGGGTGTTACCTAAAAATTGATTGATACCAATGAAGATATTTCCACAGAGAAAGGCAACCACAGATTCATTAAACAAACTTATGGTTGCCCCAAATGGAAAGGTGTGAGGACTGGATACATTACGATATTGGGGTTAACAGAGATATACAAACACATGGTAAATATATAATCACCAAAGACCTACAGAATACCAGGAGAAGACTACTCAACATTGTGTCATAACCTACATGGGAAAAGGATCCGAAGAACAGATACATGTAGATGTGTGAAAGAACCACATCTGGCACACCTAGAACAAACAAAACATTGTAATCAAATTTGCTGTGATAAAAAATAATTAAAAATATGAACACGAAATAATGAGACATAAACTTAAAGGAATTTTCCGTAGCACATTCCATTCTAATTTACAACCTAGAACACGACTTCCATTAAGGCTCTGTTGCCGTGGTAACCAGATTTGGTAAAGGAGAAATGCTGCCGCCTTGTGGCTGTTTCACACAACAGCAGCTTTAAACAAAGCGCTAAGCTAATGGTCACTTAATATTCAAAATATGTGCAGGACTCTAAAGGACACTGGGCCTAAAGAAATTCCTGGGGTCGTAAGTCGACCACAAAATTCAAAAGACCTCAACATTTCAAAAAGACAATATCAAGTGGCATATCTTATGCACATTTTGTCTTTCTTTTTCTTTTTGTTTAAAAAAATGCATGGAATAATGCTCCATTTCAGGAACTAATTAAGCCATGCAAATCCAATCTACAGAAACGTTCACCTTACCACCGTCAGAATGATCACCAGCAAAATAGTCTACACAACATGAATGCTGAAAGGGTTTTAGAGAACTGTTTACACTCTAAGTGCTGGTGGGACGTAAACTGCTAACAGCCAGTAGTGAGATGAGAATGGCGGTGCGTTTAAATTTAAAAATTGAGCTCATCACTCTGTAATAACCTACACGGGAAAGGAGCCAAAGATGAATAGATAGATACATAGATATAATGAACCAGATTATGTGCACCTAGAACAAACAACATTTTTATCAGGTTTGCTCTGATAATAAATAAAAATGAAATTTAAAAAACAAACAAGAGGTAAGGAGATATAAGCTCTTGAGGGGCGGGGGTGGGGGTGGGGGGGGTGTCCTGGCCCATTCCACTCTAATTTGCAGCCTACTAACACGATTTCCAGGAAGGCTCTGTTGCCCAAAAACCCAGTTGGAAATGTAGAAATGCTGCCGCTTTGTGGCCGTTTCCCGCAAGAGCGGCTTTAAACCCACAGTTAATGGTCACTTAACATTCACATGGCCTCAGAGCTGTAAGGACACCTGCCCTCAAAAAATGTCCTGAGGTGAGGAATGGCCAAAAACGTTCCAAAAAGGCAAAATTTTCAAGAAGGTAGTAAGATGAGGTAAGTTAGACTTAGTCTCTTGATTAAAAAAAAGGAAAATGGATAGAAGCTCAACCTCAGGAATTATTAGACTCATGCAAATCTAATCTACAAAAAGGTTTCAGCTCACACCAGTCGACTGACCATCAGGAAAAGGTCCACAAAGAGTAAATGCTGAAGGGGTTTTAGGCAACTGTGTACCCTCTAGACTGGGGGGATGTAAACTGGTAACAGTCAGCAGTGAAACACAATGGAGGTGCGTTTAAAAGTAAAAATTGAGCTACCATGTGATCTGGTAGGTTCTTCCATGGGCCTATCACCTGAGCAGACCAGAATGAAAGAGACATAGGCTGGCAATCCTGCACTGCAGGAGCATTTAACGTAGCCAAGACTTGGAAGAAACCAAAATGTCCATGAACAGAAAAATGCACAAAGAGGAAGTGGTCCATGTACACAATGGAATATGAGCCATGGGAAACAATGAAACACTGCTCCTTGAGGTACCATAGATGAGCCTAGAGATAATCACAGAACATGAGGTAAGTTGGAAAGCAAAAGACCTATATCCTATGATATCACTTGTAGGTGTTACCTAACAACTGCCAAAAATGGACATATTTCCACAGAGAAGGACACACACAGACTTGAAAACTTTGCGTATCTAAAAGGAAAGGTGGTGGCAATGGATAAACTAAGATTAGGTTTACCATACCTATACAAATACAGAGTAAGTACATATATCAAAAAGCCCGAGCACATAGCAAGGGAGGTCTACAGAACACTCTGTAATCCTTTACTGGGAAAAGGATATCTATCATGAATAGATATATATGATATACAAATGAACCAGACTGTGCACACCTAGGACAAACTATTCTAATCACTACCCCGACTAAAACAATTAAAACAACGAACAAGAAGTAATGAGGCATAAACTTCAGGGGCTTTTTCCCGGCACATTCCATTCTAATTTACAACCTAGGAACCCGACTTCCAGGAAGGCTCTGCTGCCCTAGTAACCAGATTTGGGAATGGAGAATCGCTGCCGCTTTGTGGTCCTTTCCCACAACACCAGCTTTAAACCCAGTGCTAATGGTCACTAAATATTCACAACCACTGCAGGCGTGTAAATGACACCTGCACTCAAATAAAATTCTGGGGTCGAAAATCGACCACAGAGTTCAAAAGAGGCCAACCTGGGCTTCCCTGGTGGCGCAGTCGTTGAGAGTCCGCCTGCCGATGCAGGAGACACGGGTTCGTGCCC
>NW_020840764.1:0-2683 GCF_003676395.1 Aethalodelphis obliquidens | reverse complement strand
ATAGTTTGAAGTCGGGGAGGCTAATTCCTCCAACTCCATTTTTTTTTCTCAAGATTGCTTTGGCTATTCAGGATCTTTTGTGTTTCCATATGAATTGTAAGATTTTTTGTTCCATTTCTGTGAAGAATGCCATTGGTAGTTTGATAGGGATTACACTGAATCTGTAGATTGCTTTAGGCTATATAGTCATTTTCACAATATTGATTCTTCCAATCCAAGAACATGGTATATTTCTCCATCTGTTTTTTGTCATCTTTGGTTTCTTTCATCAGTGTTTTATAGTTTTCTGAGTACAAGTCTTTTGCCTCCTTAGGCAGGTTTATTCCTAGGTATGTTATTCTTTTTGCTGCAATGGTAAATGGGAGTGTTTCCTTAATTTCTCTTTCTGATTTTTTGTTGGTGGTGTGTAGGAATGCCAGAGATTTCTGTGCATTAATTTTGTATCCTGCAACTTTATCAATCTCATTAATTAGTTCTAGTAGTCTCCTGGTGGTATCTTTAGGATTTTCTATGTATAGCATCATGTCATCAGCAAATAGTGACGGTTTTAATCCTTATTTTTCCAATTTGTATTCCTTTTATTTCTTTTTTTTCTCTGATTGCCATGGCTAGGACTTCCAAAACTATGTTGAATAAGAGTGGCGAGAGTGGACATCCTTCTCTTGTTCTTGATCCTAGTGGAAATGCTTTCAGTTTTTCACCATTGAGTATGATGCTTGCTGTGGGTTTGTCATAGATGGACTTTATTATGTTGAGGTAGGTTCCCTCTATGCCCACTTTCTGGAGCATTTTTATAATAAATTGGTGTTGAATTTTGTCAGAAGTTTTTTCTGCATCTACTGAGATGATCATATTGTTTTTATTCCTTAAATTGTTAATGTGGTGTATCACATTGATTGATTTGCATATATGGAAGAATCCTTGCATCCCTGGGATAAATTCCACTTGATCATGGTGTGTGATCCTTTTAATGTGCTGTTGGATTCTGTTTGCTAGTGTTTTGTTCAGGATTTTTACATCTCTGTTCATCAGTGATATTGGCCTGTAGTTTTCATTTTTTGTGATACCTTTTTCTGGTTTTGGTATCAGGGTGCTGGTGGCTTCGTATAATGAATTTGGGAGTGTTTCTCCCTCGGCAATTTTTTAGAAGAGTTTGAGAAGGATTGGTGTTTGCTCTTCTCTAAATGTGCTCTTCTCTAAATGCTTGATAGAATTTGCCTGAGAAGCCATCTTGTCCTGGACATTTTTTTGTTGGAAGATTTTTAATTATGGTTTCAATTTCATTACTTGTGATAGGTCTGTTCATATTTTCTAATTCTTCTGGATTCAGTCTTGGAAAATTGTACTTTTCAAAGAATTTGTCCATTTCTTCATGGTTGTCCATTTTATTGGCATATGGTTGTTTGTAGTAGTCTCTTATAATCCTTTGTATTTCTGCAGTGTCTGTTGTGATTTCTCCTTTTTCATTTCTAATTTTATTGATTTGTGTCCTCTCCCTCTTTTTCTTGATGATTCTGTCTAAGGGTTTATCAATTTTGTTTATCTTCTCAAAGAACCAGCTTTTAGTTTTATTGATCTTTGCTATTGTTTTCTTCATTTCTATTTCATTTATTTCTGCTCTGATCTTTATGATTTCTTTCCTTCCTCTGACTTTGGGTTTTCTTTGCTCTTCTTTCTTTAGTTGTCTTAAAAGTAACATTAGATTGTTTATGTGAGATTTTTCTTGTTTCTTGAGGTGAGATTGAATTGCTGTAAACTTCCCTCTTAGAACTGCTTTTGCTGTGATGCATAGGTTTTGGGTCATTGTGTTTTCATTGTCATTTGTTTCTATGTATTTTTTATTTCTTCTTTGATTTCTTCAGTGATCTCTTGGTTATTTAGGAGCACACTGTTTAACTCCCATGTTTTTTTGTGTTTTTTACAGGTTTTTTCCTGTAATTGATTTCCAATCTCATAGTGTTGTGGTCAGAAAAAATGCTTAATAGGTTTCAATTTTCTTAAATTTACCGAGGCTTGATTTGTGACCCAAGATGTGATCTATCCTGGAGAATGTTCCATGAGTACTTGAGAATAAAGTGTATTCCATCACTCTTGGGTGGAATGTTCTATAAATATCAATTAGATCTATGTGGTCTATTATGTCATTTAAAGTTTGTGTTTCCTTATTAATTTTCTGTCTGGATAATCTGTCCATTGGTGTAAGTGAGGTGTTAAAGTCCCCTACTATTCTTTTGTTACTGTCAATTTTTCCTTTCATGGTTGTTAGCATTTGCCTTATGTATTGAAGTGCTCCTATGTTGGGTGCATAAACATTTATAATTGTTATATCTTCTTTTTGGACTGATCCTTTGATTATTATGTAATGTCCCTCCTTATCTCTTGGAACAGTCTTTATTTTAAAGTCTATTTTATCTACTCCAGCTTTCCATTTGCATGGAATATCTATTTCCATCCCTTCACTTTCAGTCTGTATGTGTCCCTAGGACTGAATCAGGTCTCTTGTAGACAGCAGATGTATGGGTCTTTTTTTGTATCCATTCAGCCAGTCTGTGTCCTTTGGTTGCGGCATTTAGTTTATTTACTTTCAAGGTTATTATCGATATGTATGTTCCTATTACCATTTTCTTAATTGTTTTCAGTTTGTTTTTGTGGGTCTTTTTCTTCTCTTTGTGTTTCCTGCTTA
>NW_020840763.1:0-2685 GCF_003676395.1 Aethalodelphis obliquidens | reverse complement strand
TGTGTGTGTGTGTGTGTGTGTGTGTGTGTGTGTGTGTGTGTGTGTGTATCTCACAGCTTCTTCATCCATTTGTCTATTGATGGATACTTAGGTTGCTTCCATATTCTGGCATTTGTAAATAATGCTGCTATGAACATTGGAGTATATGTATCTTTTTGAATTAGTTTTTATTTTTTTTCCAGATAAATACCCAGGAGTGGAATTGCTGGGTCATATGGTAGTTCTGTTTTTAGTTATTTGAGAAACACTCATTTCTTTTTTTTTTTTTTAATTAATTAATTTATTTGGCTGCACTGGGTCTTAGTTGTGGCACAAGGGATCTTCATTGTGGCATGAGAACTCTTAGTTGCAGCATGTGGGATCTAGGTCCCTGACCAGGGATTGAACCCAGGCCCCCTACCTTGGAGCACCGAGTCTTAGCCACTGGACCACCAGGGAAGTCCTGAGAGACACTCATTTCTTGCTTGGGTTATTGCAGAAGCTTCCCAGCTGCTGTCACTACTTCTAACCTTTTTCCCTTTCAGCCTATTCTTAACTAGAATAGTGATCCTTTAAAAATGTAAATCAGGGCTTCCCTGGTGGCGCAGTGGTTGAGAGTCCGCCTGCCGATGCAGGGGACACAGGTTCTTGCCCCGGTCCGGGAAGATCCCACATGCCGCGGAGCGGCTGGGCCCATGAGCCATGGCCGCTGAGCCTGCGCGTCTGGAGCCTGTGCTCCGCAACGGGAGAGGCCACAGCAGTGAGAGGCCCGCGTACCGCAAAAAAAAAAAAAAAAAAATGTAAATCAGAGGACATTGGACTTGTTCAGGGTGATATGGCCGTAGACTAAAAATGTAAATCTGATTATGTCACTCCTCTGTTCAAAAACCTTCCAGTGGCTTTCCATCTCATGCAGAGGTACGAGCTGATGTTCTTATATAACCTCTAAGCTAAGCTGACCTCCTTACGGTTCCTGGAAAGCTTGCCCCCTCTCCTGCCTCAGGGCCTTTGCACTTGCTGGTCCCTTAGACTGCGTCCTCCCTTCCTTCAGTCAGATGCACCTTCTCAGAACAGCCTTTCTTGTCTCCTGCCTCCCCCCGGCCATAATCTGTGACTGGACTGCACTTTTATGCTTTATTTATCTTGTTTCTCTCTCACTTCGTTACAATGTATGATCCATGAGAACAGGGATTTTTTTTAACAGTTTGAGGAATGTCCTTCATATTTTATTTTTTTAATTATTATTTTCATTGAAGTGTAGTTGATTTACAATATTGCGTTAGTTTCAGGTGTATAGCGTAGTGATTCATTTTGTTTTGGTTTGTTTTTGCAGGTTATATTCCATTGTAGGTTAATACAAGACATTGGGTATAGCTCCCTGTGCTATACAGTAAATCCTTGTTGCTTATCTGTATTGTGTATGATGGTTTGTATCTGTTAATCCCATACTCCTAATTTGTTCCTCCATCCCTTCCTGTCCCCTTAGGTAACCATAAGTTTGTTTTCTATGTCTGTGAGTCTGTTTCTGTTTTGAATATAGATTCATTTGTATTATTTTTTAGATTTCACATGTAAGTGATATCATATAGTGTTTGTCTTTCTCTGTCTGACTTATTTCACTAAGCATAATATTCTCCAGGTACATCCACGTTGCTGCAAATGACATCATTTCATTCTTTTTGGTGGCTAATATTCCATTGTATATATGTACCACATCTTAAGCCAGTCGTCTGTTGATAGGCATTTGAGGTGCTTCCGTGTCCTGGCTGTTGTCAATAGTGAGAGCAGGGATTTCCGTCTTGTTTTGTTCACTGTAGAATCTCCAGTGCCTGGGACAGTGCCTGGCCCATGGTAGGCAATCAGTGACACGTGCGGACTGCAGGAATGCCGTCTCTTTCTCCCCTCACTGCTGGTGCGTGGGTGGGTTGGATGGGTGGGATGTGCATGGGCAGGACGGGGCTGCTTTCCTGGGACAGCATCCTCAGTTCCTCCTTCCTCTGCAGCTGCTCAGCCAGCGCTTCCTGCCCGCATAGAAGTTACTCATCCTCCAGGCTGCAGGCTGGCAGCGTGCTGTAAATTGGCTTTGGCAAAGTTATAGGCGCATGAAGGCATGTTGGGATTTGAATATGGTGGAATTTTAGAGTAAATGAGGACATTCAAATCTCTTTCATTTTGGTAAGCAGTGTTTGGAACTTTATTTTGGAATTAACCATATGTATTAACAAAGGTAAGGGGAGACATTCAAGAAAACCTCCAATAGTCACTACAGAGGGCCTGCATCCTGAAAGAAATGCAGGAAGAGGCTGCCCGGCTTGAGGATAACAGAATGGGAACATACTTTGGCTAATTGGGGCCGTGACTATTTGTTGTTTGGGGTCAGTTTTGTTTTCTGAGCGAGAATTGAATGGATTGTGGGGATCTGCGGCTGTATAGATTGAACATAGAAGAAGCACACTTTGGAAAAATCTCAAGGATTAATGTTTATTCTCTTCCACTTATTTCTGGTGAGAACTGTGTTCTTTTTGAGGAAATTGTTCCTGTCATAACCCTTGACAAGCCTGTCTCTATCTCCTAAGTCTAGACCAGTGTCTCTTTTATGTGGGAAGCGTTTCACCTCTGGGCATATCAGAAACCCCTGCAGGAGTTTTTACCAATGACACTGTGTGTGTGTGTGTGTGTGTGTGTGTGTGTGTGTGTGTGTGTGTG
>NW_020840762.1:0-2687 GCF_003676395.1 Aethalodelphis obliquidens | reverse complement strand
TGTGTGTGTGTGTGTGTGTGTGTGTGTGTGTGTGTGTGTGTGTGTGTATATCTCACAGCTTCTTCATCCATTTGTCTATTGATGGATACTTAGGTTGCTTCCATATTCTGGCATTTGTAAATAATGCTGCTATGAACATTGGAGTATATGTATCTTTTTGAATTAGTTTTTATTTTTTTTCCAGATAAATACCCAGGAGTGGAATTGCTGGGTCATATGGTAGTTCTGTTTTTAGTTATTTGAGAAACACTCATTTCTTTTTTTTTTTTTTAATTAATTAATTTATTTGGCTGCACTGGGTCTTAGTTGTGGCACAAGGGATCTTCATTGTGGCATGAGAACTCTTAGTTGCAGCATGTGGGATCTAGGTCCCTGACCAGGGATTGAACCCAGGCCCCCTGCCTTGGAGCGCCGAGTCTTAGCCACTGGACCACCAGGGAAGTCCTGAGAGACACTCATTTCTTGCTTGGGTTATTGCAGAAGCTTCCCAGCTGCTGTCACTACTTCTAACCTTTTTCCCTTTCAGCCTATTCTTAACTAGAATAGTGATCCTTTAAAAATGTAAATCAGGGCTTCCCTGGTGGCGCAGTGGTTGAGAGTCCGCCTGCCGATGCAGGGGACACAGGTTCTTGCCCCGGTCCGGGAAGATCCCACATGCCGCGGAGCGGCTGGGCCCATGAGCCATGGCCGCTGAGCCTGCGCGTCTGGAGCCTGTGCTCCGCAACGGGAGAGGCCACAGCAGTGAGAGGCCCGCGTACCGCAAAAAAAAAAAAAAAAAAATGTAAATCAGAGGACATTGGACTTGTTCAGGGTGATATGGCCGTAGACTAAAAATGTAAATCTGATTATGTCACTCCTCTGTTCAAAAACCTTCCAGTGGCTTTCCATCTCATGCAGAGGTAAGAGCTGATGTTCTTATATAACCTCTAAGCTAAGCTGACCTCCTTACGGTTCCTGGAAAGCTTGCCCCCTCTCCTGCCTCAGGGCCTTTGCACTTGCTGGTCCCTCAGACTGCGTCCTCCCTTCCTTCAGTCAGATGCACCTTCTCAGAACAGCCTTTCTTGTCTCCTGCCTCCCCCTGGCCATAATCTGTGACTGGACTGCACTTTTATGCTTTATTTATCTTGTTTCTCTCTCACTTCGTTACAATGTATGATCCATGAGAACAGGGATTTTTTTTAACAGTTTGAGGAATGTCCTTCATATTTTATTTTTTTAATTATTATTTTCATTGAAGTGTAGTTGATTTACAATATTGCGTTAGTTTCAGGTGTATAGCGTAGTGATTCATTTTGTTTTGGTTTGTTTTTGCAGGTTATATTCCATTGTAGGTTAATACAAGACATTGGGTATAGCTCCCTGTGCTATACAGTAAATCCTTGTGGCTTATCTGTATTGTGTATGATGGTTTGTATCTGTTAATCCCATACTCCTAATTTGTTCCTCCATCCCTTCCTGTCCCCTTAGGTAACCATAAGTTTGTTTTCTATGTCTGTGAGTCTGTTTCTGTTTTGAATATAGATTCATTTGTATTATTTTTTAGATTTCACATGTAAGTGATATCATATAGTGTTTGTCTTTCTCTGTCTGACTTATTTCACTAAGCATAATATTCTCCAGGTACATCCACGTTGCTGCAAATGACATCATTTCATTCTTTTTGGTGGCTAATATTCCATTGTATATATGTACCACATCTTAAGCCAGTCGTCTGTTGATAGGCATTTGAGGTGCTTCCGTGTCCTGGCTGTTGTCAACAGTGAGAGCAGGGATTTCCGTCTTGTTTTGTTCACTGTAGAATCTCCAGTGCCTGGGACAGTGCCTGGCCCATGGTAGGCAATCAGTGACACGTGCGGACTGCAGGAATGCCGTCTCTTTCTCCCCTCACTGCTGGTGCGTGGGTGGGTTGGATGGGCGGGATGTGCATGGGCAGGACGGGGCTGCTTTCCTGGGACAGCATCCTCAGTTCCTCCCTCCTCTGCAGCTGCTCAGCCAGCGCTTCCTGCCCGCATAGAAGTTACTCATCCTCCAGGCTGCAGGCTGGCAGCGTGCTGTAAATTGGCTTTGGCAAAGTTATAGGCGCATTAAGGCATGTTGGGATTTGAATATGGTGGAATTTTAGAGTAAATGAGGACATTCAAATCTCTTTCATTTTGGTAAGCAGTGTTTGGAACTTTATTTTGGAATTAACCATATGTATTAACAAAGGTAAGGGGAGACATTCAAGAAAACCTCCAATAGTCACTACAGAGGGCCTGCATCCTGAAAGAAATGCAGGAAGAGGCTGCCTGGCTTGAGGATAACAGAATGGGAACATACTTTGGCTAATTGGGGCCGTGACTATTTGTTGTTTGGGGTCAGTTTTGTTTTCTGAGCGAGAATTGAATGGATTGCGGGGATCTGCGGCTGTATAGATTGAACATAGAAGAAGCACACTTTGGAAAAATCTCAAGGATTAATGTTTGTTCTCTTCCACTTATTTCTGGTGAGAACTGTGTTCTTTTTGAGGAAATTGTTCCTGTCATAACCCTTGACAAGCCTGTCTCTATCTCCTAAGTCTAGACCAGTGTCTCTTTTATGTGGGAAGCGTTTCACCTCTGGGCATATCAGAAACCCCTGCAGGAGTTTTTACCAATGACACTGTGTGTGTGTGTGTGTGTGTGTGTGTGTGTGTGTGTGTGTGTGTG
>NW_020840761.1:0-2688 GCF_003676395.1 Aethalodelphis obliquidens | reverse complement strand
TATAGCTAGCTATATGGTTAGCTTGAAATCAAGATGCCAGATGAATTTGCTTTTTTCTCCTTTCTTAAGGTAATTTTGGTCATCAGGGTGTTTTGTGATTCCATACAAATTTTAGGTGTTTTTATTCTCCTGTAAAACTAAATGCCATTGAAATCTTGATAAGAGTTGCATTGAGTCAATAGATGGTTTTCATAGTACTGAGATTTTAACAATATCAATTCTTCCAATCCATGAGCATAGGATATGTTTCCATTATTTGTGTCTGCTTTGATTTCTTTCATCAGTGTCCTGTAGTTTTCAGAGTAGAGATCTGTCACCTCCTTAGGGAAGTTTATGTTTAAGTATTGTTTTTGATGCTATGTAAGTGGATCAATTTCCTTTTTTTTTTTTTAGAAAATTTGTTATTAGCGTATAGAAACATTACTGATTTTTGCATATTAATTTTGTATCCTGAAACTTTACTGAATCTGTTGGTTAGACCTAAAAGTATTTTGGTTGAGTCTTTAGAATTTTCTATGTATAAAACTATATCATCTGCAAATAAAGACAACTTTACATCTTCCTTTTCAATTCTCATGACTTTTATTTCTTTTTTGCCTGATTGCCCTGGCTAGGACTTCCAGTAGTATGTTGAATAGGAGTGGAATGAGTGGGTTCTCTTGTTCTTCATTTTTAGAGGAAAAGCTTTCAAACTTTCACCATTGAGTATGATGTTAGTTGTGAGTTTGTCATATATGGCCTTTATTATGTTGAGATATATTCCTTCTATTCCTAGTTTGTTAAGAGTTTTTATAATGAATGAATGTTAATTTTTCTCATGCTTTTTCTGTCTACTGAGATGATCATATGATTCTTTCATTCTATTATTATGCCATATCACATTCATTGATTTGTGTATATTGGACTATCCTTGCATTCCAGGGATAAATCCCACTTGGCTATAGTGAGTGATCTTTTCAATGTGCTATTGAATTTGGTTTGCTAATATTTTATTGAAATTTTTACATCTATCTTCATCAGGGACATTGTCCTGTAGTTTTCTTTTCCAGTAGTGTCCTTTTGTCGGTTTCAAGATAATGCTGCCCTTGTAAAATAAGTTTGAGAGTGTTTTCTCCTCTTCAGTATTTTGGAAGAGTTTGAAAAGGAGTGTTAATTCTTATTTAAATGTTTGATGAAATTCACCAGTGAAGCCATCTGGTCCTAGGATTTTCTTTGAATCAGTAATCAAAAATCTCCCAACAATCTCCTTGCTAGTAATTGGCCTCTACAGATTTTCTATTTCTTCCTGATTCAGCCTTGGTAAGTTGTATGTTTCTAAGAATATTTCCATTTCCTCTAGGTTGTCCAGTTTGTTGGTATATAGTTCTTAATTGTAGTCTCTTATGATCCTTTGAATTTCTGTGGTATCCATTGTAATGTCTCCCTTTTCATTTGTAATTTTGTTGATTTGGGTCCTTTCTCTTTTTTTCCTTGGTTAGTCTAAGGGTTTGTCAATTTTCTTTATCTTTTTAAGGAACAAACTCTTAGTTGCTTAATCTTTTCTATTGTTTTTCTGTTCTCTAGTTCATGAATTTCTGCTCTGATCTTTATAATTTCATTCATTCTTCTAACTTTGGACTCAGTTTGTTTGTTTTCTCCCTAGTTCCTTTTGGCATAGAATTAGGTCAGTTTTTTGGAATCATTCTTGCTACTTAATGTAGGCATTTATTACTATGAACTTCCCTCTTAGAACCACTTTTCTTGCAACCCATATGTTCTGGTAAGTTTTCATTTTCATTTGTCTCAAGAAAATTTTACTTTAATTTCTTCTTTGATCCACTGGTGGTTCAGTTGAGTATTTAGTTTCCCTGTGTTTATGAATTTTCCAGTTTTCTGCTTATCATTGATTTTTAGTTTCATTGTGATCAGAAAAGATACTTGGTATGATTTCAATATTCTTGACTTAAGACTTGTTTTGTGACCTAACATATGGTTGTGTGGCCTACCATATGGCCTATCCTAGAAAATGTTCCATGTGTGCTTGAGAAGAATGTGTATTCCACTATTGTTTGATACATTGTTCTGCATGTGTCTGTTAAATTCATTTGGTCTATATTGTTGTTCCAATCCACTTTCCTTATTCTCTGTTTGGATGATCTGTCCATTGAAAGTGTGGTTAAAGTACCCAACTATTACTGTATTACTGTTTATTTCTCCTCTTAGCTCTATTAGTGTTTCCTTTATATACTTAGATGTTCGATGCATAAATATTTACAATTATTATATCTTCTTAATGTATTGACCACTTTATCATTTTATAAAAACCTTCTTTGTGTCTTTTTGCCATTTTTTAAAGTCTATTTTGTGTCATATAAGTATAGCTCTCCCTGCTTTTTTTTTTTTTTGGTTACCATTTGCTTGAAATGACTTTTCCATCCCTTTACTGTCAGTCTATGTGTGTGTTTGAGGCTAAAGTGAGTCTCCTGTAGGCAGCATTTTTTTTTAATTGAAGTATAATTGATATACAATATTGTGTTAGTTTCAGGTGTAAGAAAAGTGAATCACTTGTATGTATGTATTATTTCAGATTATTCCATTATAGGTTATTACAAGATATTGAATATAGTTCCCTATGTTATCTGGTAAATCCTTTTGTTTATCTATTTTATATATAGTAGTTTGTATCTGTTAATCTCATACTCCTAATTT
>NW_020840760.1:0-2688 GCF_003676395.1 Aethalodelphis obliquidens | reverse complement strand
TATCCTCCATGCCTAACTCCTGGCATACAACAGGTCCTCAATAAATACATGTTGATTCCATGATTGGTCATGGAAGTTAACCAATTGCTTTTTCTTAATTTTATTGTTTCTTTGCTCCTTGTTGCATCGAGAAGGGAATAGGACAGATACGTGTACACAATAATGCTGGTGGTTAGAACTCTGCCTTCAAAGCATCTGGTACTTTTACATGCAGACCATGGAAGCACTGGGAAAGCAGAGCTGACAATAGGATTATGACTTCAGAACCTGGTGCTGCAACCTCACTGCTTACCTTTTAGTTACTTTGGCCTGTCCTGACCATGCTCTACCTTGGTGTCAGTGTAAAATAGCCCTGCAACACTTCTGATGAAACCCGACCCAAGAATCATGGAAAGAGACCCAGTTGACATTCTCTCTTTCAGATGTGGTTAAGGGTAGAATTCCCTCTCAGTGTGTCCTAAGCTTGGCCATATTGTGACTAAGGAGGATGATTCATCAGTAATCTTCCTATTTTCACTATTAAAACAATTCTAACTCAATCCAGTTTCCATTATAATGGAGGGCAAACCTCAGCCATGTTGAGTTTGTTAATATTTAATGCAGAGATTGAGGGTGATGGAGAACATAAAGGCAGTCCCTCAGGGAACACACACCCTGATTTATGGTCCATTGCAGAGCTTAAGGACAAGGGGTTCTGATTACATCCCATGTTATTTCATTCAAGTATACAAAAATTATCCTGGACCAGGCTCTGTAGTAGTTGTTTTGGGTACACAGAGGAATAAGACAAAATTACTTCCCTGGGTATGTGTCTGTGGGAGCATACATCTGTATGGGGGTGGGGGGAGGTATTCACTGTAATACCAGGCTTAGTGTGTTGGGTTAGTTCAGTTAACTTTGTTAAAATGCAAGAAGACCCTTAAAAGAAATGCCATTTGGGCTCTAAGAGAATCTGGAAGATTGATCAGAAGAGATGGTGGAAAGTGTATTACAGGTAAGTAGGATAGAATCAACAGAAGTCTGAAAGGTGAAGGTATTTTGAGGCATAGGAAGCCATTGGTCCGGAATGGATGGTATATTAGGTATTGAAGGAATGCCTGTACTACATGAAGTGGAGAAAGCATATTAGAGCCACAACATGGAGGATACTTACAGTTTAGCTAATGGGGGAGAGGTGGTCCCAGGGGAAGTGATCTTCCACTTCACCTCTCTCCTGTCTCCAACATCCTAAGTTAAAGTTCAGGTCCAAGATAAGAAGGCTGAAGGCAGAGAAAATGAGACCCATAGTCCATATGAGTCGTCCTTCAAGAGGCCTGACCAGCTCTCCTGCTTCCTAAGGATTTAATCCACAAATGCTTATTTCATATCATCCTTTCAGCACCATTCCACCTATGTGTCAAACAATCTATATATCGATACTAAATTAAACCATAACTGAATTCCTACTATTTCAAGGTTCTCTGTTAGACGTTGAGAAGAGATATCAAATTGAATAAGACAAGCAGCTTTTGTGTGCCAAGTTTTTACTATATTTTTATAATAGTTCTATGAGTTTGGTATAGATGATAAACTGAGGCTTTAAAAGGTTAAGTAGCTTGTTCAGGATCATGTAGAGAGTGAGTGGTTGAGCCTGAATTCAAACTCTGGAAGCTCCTGGACCTTGGTTTCCTAGTCTGTTATGTGAGGAGACTATAAATACATCATGGAATAGCTGAAGATTGAATGAAATAGCATAAGTAAAGCCCTGGCACAGTGTCTCACACCTAGTTACTATGGTTATCTTTCTTTTTTTTTTTAACATCTTAATTGGGGTATAATTGTGTTAGTTTCTGCTTTATAAAAAAGTGAATCAGTTATACATATACATATGTTCCCATATCTCTTCCCTCTTGCATCTCACTGATTCCCACACTCCCTATCCCACCCCTCCAGGCGGTCACAAAGCACCGAGCTGATATCTCTGTGCCATGCGGCTACCTCCCACTAGCTATCTACCTTACGTTTGGTAGTGTATATATGTCCATGCCTCTCTCTCGCCCTGTCACAGCTCACCATTCCCCTTCCCCATATCCTCAAGTCCGTTCTCCAGTAGGTCTGTGTCTTTATTCCTGTCTTACCCCTAGGTTCTCCATGACATATTTTTTCTTAAATTCCATATATATGTGTTAGCATACAGTATTTGTCTTTCTCTTTCTGACTTACTTCACTCTGCATGACAGACTCTAGGTCCATCCACCTCATGACAAATAGCTCAATTTCGTTTCTTTTTATGGCTGAGTAATATTCCATTGTATATATGTGCCACATCTTCTTTATCCATTCATACGATGATGGGCACTTAGGTTGTTTCCATCTCTCGGCTATTGTAAATAGAGCTGCAATGAAATTTTGCTACATGACTCTTTTTGAATTTTGGTATTCTCAGGGTATATGCCCAGTAGTGGGATTGTTGGGTCATATGGTAGTTCTATTTGTAGTTTTTTAAGGAACCTCCATACTGTTCTCCATAGTGGCTGAACCAATTCACATTCCCATCAGCAGTGCAAGAGTGTTCCCTTTTCTCCACACCCTCTCCAGCATTTATTGTTTCTAGATTTTTTGATGATGGCCATTGTGACTGGTGTGAGATGATATCTCATTGTAGTTTTTTTTTTTTTCAAGCATTAGACTCTTTTTTTTTTTTTTTTT
>NW_020840759.1:0-2692 GCF_003676395.1 Aethalodelphis obliquidens | reverse complement strand
AATAAGAAATGAAAAAGGAGAAGTAACAACTGACACTGCAGAAATACAAAGGATCATGAGACATTACTACAAACAACTATATACCAATAAAATGGACAACCTGGCAGAAATGGACAAGTTCTTAGAAATGCACAACCTTCCAAGACTGAACCAGGAAGAAATAGAAAATATGAACAGACCAATCACAAGCACTGAAATTGAAACTGTGATTAAAAATCTTCCAACAAACAAAAGCCCAGGATCAGATGGCTTCACAGGCGAATTCTATCAAACATTTAGAGAAGAGCTAACAGCTATCCTTCTCAAACTCTTCCAAAATATAGCAGAGGGAGGAACACTCCCAAACTCATTCTATGTGGCAACCATCACCCTGATACCAATACCAGACAAAGATGTCATGAAGAAAGCAAACTACAGGCCAATATCACTGATGAACATAGATGCAAAAATCCTCAACAAAATACTAGCAAACAGAATCCAACAGCACATTAAAAGGATCATACACCACAATCAAGTGGGGTTTATACCAGGAATGCGAGGATTCTTCAATATACGCAAATCAATCAACGTGATACACCATATTAACAAATTGAAGGAGAAAAACCATATGGTCATCTCAATAGATGCAGAGAAAGCTTTTGACAAAATTCAACACCCTTTTATGATAAAAACCCTGCAGAAAGTAGGCATAGAGGGAACTTTCCTCAACATAATAAAGGCCATATATGACAAGCCAACATCGTCCTTAATGGTGAAAAACTGAAACCATTTCCACTAAGATCAGGAAAATGACAAGGTTGCCAACTCTCACCACTCTTATTCAACATAGTTTTGGAAGTTTTAGCCACATCAATCAGAGAAGAAAAAGAAATAAAAGGAATCCAAATCAGAAAAGAAGAAGTAAAGCTGTCACTGTTTGCAGATGACATGATACTGTACATAGAGAATCCTAAAGATGCTACCAGAAAACTACTAGAGCTAATTAATGAATTTGGTAAAGTAGCAGGATACAAAATTAATGCACAGAAACTCTGGCATTCTTATACACTAATGATGAAAAATCTGAAAGTGAAATTAGAAAACACTCCCATTTACCATTGCAGCAAAAAGAATAAAATATCTAGGAATAAACTTACCTAAGGAGACAAAAGACCTGTATGCAGAAAATTATAAGACACTAATGAAAGAAATTAAAGATGATACAAATAGATGGAGAGATATACCATGTTCTTGGATTGGAAGAATCAACATTGTGAAAATGACTCTACTACCCAAAGCAATCTACAGATTCAATGCAATCCCTATCAAACTACCTTTTGGCAATTTTTACAGAACTAGAACAAAAAATTTCACAATTTGTATGGAGACACAAAAGACCCCGAAGAGCCAAAGCAATCTTGAGAACAAAAAATGGAGCTGGAGGAATCAGGCTCCCTGACTTCAGACTATACAACAAAGCTACAGTAATCAAGACAGTATGGTACTGGCACAAAAACAGAACTATAGATCAATGGAACAGGATAGAAAGCCCAGAGATAAACCCACGCACATATGGTCACCTTATCTTTGATAAAGGAGGCAAGAATATACAGTGGAGAAAAGACAGCCTCTTCAATAAGTGGTGCTGGGAAAACTGGACAGGTACATGTAAAAGTATGAAATTAGAACACTCCCTAACACCATACACAAAAAGAAACTCAAAATGGATTAAAGACCTAAATGTAAGGCCAGACACTATAAAACTCTTAGAGGAAAACATAGGCAGAACACTCTATGACATAAATCACAGCAAGATCCTTTTTGACCCGCCTCCTACAGAAATGGAAATAAAAACAAAAATAAACAAATGGGACCTAATGAAACTTAAAAGCTTTTGCACAGCAAAGGAAACCATAAACAAGACCAAAAGACAACCCTCAGAATGGGAGAAAATATTTGCAAATGAAGCAACTGACAAAGGATTAATCTGCAAAATTGACAAGCAGCTCATGCAGCTCAATAACAAAACACAAACAACCCAATCCAAAAATAGGCAGAAGATCTAAACAGACATTTCTCCAAAGAAGATTTGCAGATTGCCAACAAGCACATGCAAGGATGCTCAACATCACTAATCATTAGAGAAAAGCAAATCTAAACTACAATGAGGTATCACCTCACAACAGTCAGAATGGCCATCATCAAAAAATCTAGAAACAATAAATGTTGGAGAGTGTGTGGAGAAAAGGGAACACTCTTGCACTGTTGGTGGGAATGTAAATTGATACAGCCACTATGGAGAACAGTATGGAGGTTCCTTAAAAAACTAAAAATAGAACTACCATACGACCCAGCAATCCCACTACTGGGCATATACCCTGAGAAAACCATAATTCAAAATGAGTCATGTACCAAAATGTTCATTGCAGCTCTATTTACAATAGCCAGGACATGGAAGCAACCTAAGTGTCCATCAACAGATGACTGGATAAAGAAGATGTGGCACATATATACAATGGAATATTACTCAGCCATAAAAAGAAACGAAACTGAGTTATTTGTAGTGAGGTGGATGGACCTGGAGTCTGTCATATAGAGTGAAGTAAGTCAGAAGGAGAAAAACAAATACCATATACTAACACATATATATGGAATCTAAGAGAAAAGAAAAATGTCATGAAGAACCTAGGGGTAGGACGGGAATAAAGACAGA
>NW_020840758.1:0-2692 GCF_003676395.1 Aethalodelphis obliquidens | reverse complement strand
TGGATCTGGGAGGTCTCTTGTGGACCAGTGTCCTGAAGTTGGCTGTCCCACCTCAGAGGCAGAGCCCTGACTCCTGGCTGGAGCACCAAGAGCCTTTCATCCACACGGCTCAGAATAAAAGGGAGAAAAAGTAGAGAGAAAGAATTAGTAGAAGTAGGAGGAAAGAAAGAAAAAAGGAGGGAAGGAAGGAAGGAAGGAAGAAAGAAAGAACAAAAGAAGCAAAGAAGGAAAGAAGGCAGGAAGGAAAGAAAGCAGGGAGGGAGGTAGGGAGGAAGGAAGGAAGGAGGGAAGGAGGGAGGGAATGAAAAAAGACAGAAAGAAAGAAGATACAGTACAATAAAATAAAGTGTAATAACGTTATTGAATTAAAAAATAATTATTTAGGGGAAAAAAAAGGGGGCGGATAGAACCTTAAGACAAATGCTGGAAGCAAAGCTATACAGACAAAATCTTACACAGAAGCATACGCATACACCCTCACAAAAAGACGTAAAGGGGAAAAAATCATAAATCTTGCTCTCGAAGCCCACCTCCTCAATTTGGGATGATTCGTTGTCTAAAGGAGGGAAGGAAGGAAGGAAAGAAAGAAAGAAAGAAAGAACGAAGGTAAAGTATAATAAAGTTATTAAAATTAATAATTAAGAAAAAAATTTTTAAAAAAAACCCATGGACGGATAGAACCCTAGGACAAATGGTGGAAGCAAAACTATACAGACAAGATCTCACACAGAAGCATACACATACACATTCACAAAAAGAGGAAAAGGGGAAAAAAATCATAGATCTTGCTCTCGAAGCCCACCTCCTCAATTTGGGATGACTCGTTGTCTATTCAGGTATTCCCCAGATGCAGGGTACATCAAGTTGATTGTGGAGATTTAATCCGCTGTTTCTGAGGCTGCTGGGAGAGATTTCCCTTTCTCTTCTCTGTTCTCACAGCTCCCAGGGCTCAGCTTTGGATTTGGCCCTGCCTCTGCGTGTAGGTCGCTGGAGGGCGTCTGTTTTTTGCTCAGACAGGAGGGGGTTAAAGAAGCCGCTGATTCGGGGCCTCTGGCGCACTCAGGCCGGGGAGGGGGGGGGAGGGAGGGGCACTGCGTGCGGGGTGAGCCTGTGGCGGCAGAGGCCGGCGTGACGTTGCACCAGCCTGAGGCCCGCCATGCGTTCTCCCGGGGAAGTTGTCCCTGGATCCCGGGAACCTGGCAGTGGCGGGCTGCGCAGGCTCCCCGGAAGGGGGTGTGGATAGTGACCTGTGCTCGCACACAGGCCCCTTGGCGGCAGCAGCAGCCTTAGCGTCTCCCGCCCGTCCCTGGGGTCTGCGCTTTTAGCCGCGGCTCGCACCCGTCCCTGGGGTCCGCGCTTTTAGCCGCGGCTCGGGCCCGTCTCTGGGGTCCGCGCTTTTAGACGCGGCTCGCGCCCGTCTCTGGAGTTCCTTTAAGCAGCGCTCTTAAACCCCTCTCCTCGCGCACCAGGAAACAAAGAGGGAAGAAAAAGTCTCTTGCCTCTTTGGCAGGTGCAGACTTTTTCCCGGACTCCCTACCGGCTATCCATGGTGCACTAATCCCTTCAGGCTATGTTCAAGCCGCCAACACCAGTCCTCTCCCTGCGCTCCAACCGAAATCGAAACCCAAGCCTCAGCTCGCAACCCCGCCCGCCCCGGCGGGTCAGCAGACAAGCCTCTCAGGCTGGTGAGTGCCGGTTGGCACCGATCCTCTGTGCGGGAATCTCCCCGCTTTGCCCTCTGCACCCCTGTTACTGTGCACTCCTCCGCGGCTCCGAAGCTCCCCCCTCCGCCTCTCGCAGTCTCCGCCCACGAAGGGGCTTCCTAGGGTGTGGAAACTTTTCCTCCTTCACAGCTCCCTCCCACTGGTGCAGGTGCCGTCCCTATTCTTTTGTCTCTGTTTTTTCTTTTTCCTTTTGCCCTACCCAGGTACGTGGGGAGTTTCTTGCCTTTTGGGAGGTCTGAGGTCTTCTGCCAGCCTTCAGTAGGTGTTCTGTAGGAGTTGTTCTACGTGTAGATGTATTTCTGGTGTATCTGTGGGGAGGAAGGTGATCTCCGCGTCTTACTCTTCCGCCATCTTCCCCCTGAGTTCCTGTTTCTTGCATTTTGTCCATTCTATTTCCAAGATTTTTGATCATCCTTACTATCATTATTCTGAATTCTTTTTCAGGTAGGCTGCCTATTTCCTCTTCATTTGTTAGGTCTGGTGCATTTCTATCTTGCTCCTTCATCTGCTGTGTGTTTTTCTGTCTTCTCATTTTGCTTATCTTACTGTGTTTGGGGTCTCCTTTTTGCAGGCTGCAGGTTCGTAGTTCCCGCTGTTTTTGATGTCTGTCTCCAGTGGCTAAGGTTGGTTCAGTGGGTTGTGTAGGCTTCCTGGTGGAGGGGACTAGTGCCTGTGTTGTGGTGGATGAGGCTGGATCTTGTCTCTCTAGTGGGCAGGTCCACGTCTGGTGGTGTGTTTTGGGTTTCTGTGGAGTTATTATGATTTTAGGCAGCCTCTCTACTAATGGATGGGGTTGTGTTCCTGTTTTGCTAGTTGTTTGGCATAGGTTGTCCAGCACTGTAGCTTGCTGGTCGTTGAGTGAAGCTGGGTGCTGGTGTTAAAATGGAGGTCTTTGGGAGATTTTCGCCGTTTGATATTATATGGATCTGGGAGGTCTCTTGTGGACCAGTGTCCTGAAGTTGGCTGTC
>NW_020840757.1:0-2692 GCF_003676395.1 Aethalodelphis obliquidens | reverse complement strand
TGGATCTGGGAGGTCTCTTGTGGACCAGTGTCCTGAAGTTGGCTGTCCCACCTCAGAGGCAGAGCCCTGACTCCTGGCTGGAGCACCAAGAGCCTTTCATCCACACGGCTCAGAATAAAAGGGAGAAAAAGTAGAGAGAAAGAATTAGTAGAAGTAGGAGGAAAGAAAGAAAAAAGGAGGGAAGGAAGGAAGGAAGGAAGAAAGAAAGAACAAAAGAAGCAAAGAAGGAAAGAAGGCAGGAAGGAAAGAAAGCAGGGAGGGAGGTAGGGAGGAAGGAAGGAAGGAGGGAAGGAGGGAGGGAATGAAAAAAGACAGAAAGAAAGAAGATACAGTACAATAAAATAAAGTGTAATAACGTTATTGAATTAAAAAATAATTATTTAGGGGAAAAAAAAGGGGGCGGATAGAACCTTAAGACAAATGCTGGAAGCAAAGCTATACAGACAAAATCTTACACAGAAGCATACGCATACACCCTCACAAAAAGACGTAAAGGGGAAAAAATCATAAATCTTGCTCTCGAAGCCCACCTCCTCAATTTGGGATGATTCGTTGTCTAAAGGAGGGAAGGAAGGAAGGAAAGAAAGAAAGAAAGAAAGAACGAAGGTAAAGTATAATAAAGTTATTAAAATTAATAATTAAGAAAAAAATTTTTAAAAAAAACCCATGGACGGATAGAACCCTAGGACAAATGGTGGAAGCAAAACTATACAGACAAGATCTCACACAGAAGCATACACATACACATTCACAAAAAGAGGAAAAGGGGAAAAAAATCATAGATCTTGCTCTCGAAGCCCACCTCCTCAATTTGGGATGACTCGTTGTCTATTCAGGTATTCCCCAGATGCAGGGTACATCAAGTTGATTGTGGAGATTTAATCCGCTGTTTCTGAGGCTGCTGGGAGAGATTTCCCTTTCTCTTCTCTGTTCTCACAGCTCCCAGGGCTCAGCTTTGGATTTGGCCCTGCCTCTGCGTGTAGGTCGCTGGAGGGCGTCTGTTTTTTGCTCAGACAGGAGGGGGTTAAAGAAGCCGCTGATTCGGGGCCTCTGGCGCACTCAGGCCGGGGAGGGGGGGGGAGGGAGGGGCACTGCGTGCGGGGTGAGCCTGTGGCGGCAGAGGCCGGCGTGACGTTGCACCAGCCTGAGGCCCGCCATGCGTTCTCCCGGGGAAGTTGTCCCTGGATCCCGGGAACCTGGCAGTGGCGGGCTGCGCAGGCTCCCCGGAAGGGGGTGTGGATAGTGACCTGTGCTCGCACACAGGCCCCTTGGCGGCAGCAGCAGCCTTAGCGTCTCCCGCCCGTCCCTGGGGTCTGCGCTTTTAGCCGCGGCTCGCACCCGTCCCTGGGGTCCGCGCTTTTAGCCGCGGCTCGGGCCCGTCTCTGGGGTCCGCGCTTTTAGACGCGGCTCGCGCCCGTCTCTGGAGTTCCTTTAAGCAGCGCTCTTAAACCCCTCTCCTCGCGCACCAGGAAACAAAGAGGGAAGAAAAAGTCTCTTGCCTCTTTGGCAGGTGCAGACTTTTTCCCGGACTCCCTACCGGCTATCCATGGTGCACTAATCCCTTCAGGCTATGTTCAAGCCGCCAACACCAGTCCTCTCCCTGCGCTCCAACCGAAATCGAAACCCAAGCCTCAGCTCGCAACCCCGCCCGCCCCGGCGGGTCAGCAGACAAGCCTCTCAGGCTGGTGAGTGCCGGTTGGCACCGATCCTCTGTGCGGGAATCTCCCCGCTTTGCCCTCTGCACCCCTGTTACTGTGCACTCCTCCGCGGCTCCGAAGCTCCCCCCTCCGCCTCTCGCAGTCTCCGCCCACGAAGGGGCTTCCTAGGGTGTGGAAACTTTTCCTCCTTCACAGCTCCCTCCCACTGGTGCAGGTGCCGTCCCTATTCTTTTGTCTCTGTTTTTTCTTTTTCCTTTTGCCCTACCCAGGTACGTGGGGAGTTTCTTGCCTTTTGGGAGGTCTGAGGTCTTCTGCCAGCCTTCAGTAGGTGTTCTGTAGGAGTTGTTCTACGTGTAGATGTATTTCTGGTGTATCTGTGGGGAGGAAGGTGATCTCCGCGTCTTACTCTTCCGCCATCTTCCCCCTGAGTTCCTGTTTCTTGCATTTTGTCCATTCTATTTCCAAGATTTTTGATCATCCTTACTATCATTATTCTGAATTCTTTTTCAGGTAGGCTGCCTATTTCCTCTTCATTTGTTAGGTCTGGTGCATTTCTATCTTGCTCCTTCATCTGCTGTGTGTTTTTCTGTCTTCTCATTTTGCTTATCTTACTGTGTTTGGGGTCTCCTTTTTGCAGGCTGCAGGTTCGTAGTTCCCGCTGTTTTTGATGTCTGTCTCCAGTGGCTAAGGTTGGTTCAGCGGGTTGTGTAGGCTTCCTGGTGGAGGGGACTAGTGCCTGTGTTGTGGTGGATGAGGCTGGATCTTGTCTCTCTAGTGGGCAGGTCCACGTCTGGTGGTGTGTTTTGGGTTTCTGTGGAGTTATTATGATTTTAGGCAGCCTCTCTACTAATGGATGGGGTTGTGTTCCTGTTTTGCTAGTTGTTTGGCATAGGTTGTCCAGCACTGTAGCTTGCTGGTCGTTGAGTGAAGCTGGGTGCTGGTGTTAAAATGGAGGTCTTTGGGAGATTTTCGCCGTTTGATATTATATGGATCTGGGAGGTCTCTTGTGGACCAGTGTCCTGAAGTTGGCTGTC
>NW_020840756.1:0-2693 GCF_003676395.1 Aethalodelphis obliquidens | reverse complement strand
CTCAGCATTGCTTGTAAAATACTTATTTTTCTCATATTAAAATGTATAAATTCATAACCAAGTTTAACCATGTGGTAAAGGAATTAAAATGTAAATAGTTGAATATTTATATACCAATAACAAGGGCCTTCAAGAAGAAGCAGGGCTGAAACTAGAATCCCTCATGCAGCCAGCACTTCCACAAGAGGAAATGTGGGCAAAGGAGGATGAGTAGAAGGATGAAGAGGGGCTTCCCTCCCTTGTTTCCCCTGTATCATCCGTCCCTGGGAACTGGAAAACATACCATCCTCAAGGGGCATAGATCATTAAATCAAATAACAATTTATTCTGGTGCCCTCTCTCTCCTGGTTCATCAAGTACCAGTTATTTACAACATGCTCGACCTCCTGCCCATAGAGGATCATCTACTTCTGGCCCCTCACGTACGGTCATTGGGGTTGCGAGAATACTTGCATCACTGGGCCTCCCTCCACTGTGGAGCCAAGGCCTGACTTTTCTCCCAAGTTCTCAAACTCAGGTACAAATGTGTACCCTGTCTTGGTAGGGGGTTCTCCACCATTTCAAGCTGGTGGAAAATTCCCCTTGAGTTGTTTTTTTCCTTTAAAAAAAAATCCCAACCCTTGGATAACTAGCAGGGAGGTGCCAGAAAGACAGGGTAAAGAAGAACGTGTGAGAGCAGCCATTGCCCAAGACGGCCCTCCTCAGGCCCTGGCCTCTCCTGACCCCGCTGCGGGTCAGCTGTGTGCCGCTCGGCTCCCTCCAGCTCAGCCCAGCACCAAACCTACCACCTCCTGCCCCAGCCAGCACAGGCCCCGGGCTGCACGATTCCAAGTGATTCTATAATGACAGTGCCACCTGCAGAAGGTGCAAAGGCTCTTCCACTCCTGCCAAGAAAGTCATTAATCACATTTATTAAGTCATTAATCACATTTATTAAGTCAGTGAGAGTTAAATACAGTAATGAGTAAAAGAAATTCTGGATGAACAAGACTTGATAATGTACCTAAATGACCACAGATAGTGCTGGTGGTTTAGTAACGTGAGGTGAAGAACGGTGCAAGCCATGGGGTGATAGCACACGGTCCCCAGAGGATCAGTGGGCCTGGGAGACAGCCCAGAAGGTTCTGCCGGTTGGGTGGGGTTCCAAGCAAAGTGAACGGCCCATCGGTTCTTCTGATTTATTAGTTTGCTGATGCTGCATGAGAGACATCTGTTCTCTCAGTGCCTGCCCAAGTCACCTCCCAAAGTTTCTTACTGAGAATGAAATACAAGTGTTTTTCTCTAGGCGATGACTTTAGTGAGGCAACAAGTATTTATTGTGTTTAAGGCGCATGACTCATACTAGTAACAATAGGAAGCAGCAGCAGCTAACATTTCCCACTTGCTTGCTTGGTGCCAAGCCCTGGGTTAGGCATCTTATGGTCTAATTTACGCCAACAGTCCGTGGAAGCATATCTTGTTATCCTCGTTTGACAGATAGGAAACAGGGTTTAAAGAATGTAGGTAACGTGCTCAAGGGCCCAAGGCCCCACGTCCAAAAGTGTCAGTTAAGGTTGGAGCCCAGAACTGTTAGACTCCAACAGGGATGCAGAGAAGTATAAGCTGTGTTTGCCACCAAAGAGTTGATAACAACGGTAATAATGAGGAGAAGGAGGCAGCTGCTGTGTATTGAGCACCTGCTATGGGCCAGGTACAGTACTAGGCACTTTGGTTACACTATTAGGTCACAAGAGCGGAAGGTCCCCCTGCCCGCTCAAACTCTGTAATGAGTGGGGGTCTGATTTCAATAAGAGAGGTGGTCACAAAGACAGGGAGCTGACGAGAAGCCAGGGGTAGAGATCCTTGTACTGCTGGGCTTCCCAAAGTGTGGACCAGCATTCCAGGTAGTTCCAGGTTCCTATTTTGGGAGATTTCCATGATTTCAAAGCTGGTACATAAATGAGGCTTAGATAATATTTTTGGTATCTTACTACCTCAGATTTGTACAATTTTTTATTAGTCTCAAATGCTACCCTACCGTATTTGTAAATTAAAATGCCCAAGAGTAAGATTCTGCATTGCCCAGCTTGACCTAGATTGGGCAGTGTTTTTGCCAGAGCCAGAGACTTCACCTGGCCAGCCTGTGAGTGAGCTGTCTCTCCTTGGATCAGGGACTCATCCCTGGCTGTGGCCCAGAAGCAGGAGGGGTGCCCAGGGTCAGGTGGTACAAAACATGGCCGCCTGGGGCTGCCTCTGTCACCATCTTATGATGGACAAACTAGCTCAGAGCCCAAATCCTTACTGAGACCTGAGAGATAGAAGGAGAGAGGGAGATACAAGGCCAACAGCTACTAAATGAATGAAAATTCTGATTCTGATGAACTCTATCAGAGAAATGAGCCACTTTTTGAAAGATAATGAAATGAGACAATATATGATTAGGGCAAAAATGATACAAAAATGTAGGATTCAGAGGAGGGAAGGTTAGGAAACTGGGGAGGGTCCATGAAAAATGTAGAACTTGTTCTGGGCCAGGATTGTATACCAGACAATGTGCCTGGTGCTGGGGAAAGAGTTGGTTAGGACCAAGTCCCTGCTCTTGCGGAGCCCTGAGACTGAGAGGAGGCACAGACACCTGAAGACATATTATACATAGAAGACAGTGTGTTGACATGACAATGGCAGTGTACCAAGAAGTGGTTCAGCTCTTGGTT
>NW_020840755.1:0-2694 GCF_003676395.1 Aethalodelphis obliquidens | reverse complement strand
TATAGCTAGCTATATGGTTAGCTTGAAATCAAGATGCCAGATGAATTTGCTTTTTTCTCCTTTCTTAAGGTAATTTTGGTCATCAGGGTGTTTTGTGATTCCATATAAATTTTAGGTGTTTTTATTCTCCTCCTGTAAAACTAAATGCCATTGGATTCTTGATACGAGTTGCATTGAGTCTATAGATGGTTTTCATAATACTGACATTTTAACAATATCAATTCTTCCAATCCATGAGCATAGGATATGTTTCCATTATTTGTGTCTGCTTTGATTTCTTTCATCAGTGTCCTGTAGTTTTCAGATTAGAGATCTGTCACCTCCTTGGGGAAGTTTATGTCTAAGTATTGTTTTTTGATGCTATGTAAGTGGGATCAATTTCCTTATTTTTTTTTAGAAAATTTTTTATTAGCGTATAGAAACATTACTGATTTTTGCGTATTAATTTTGTATCCTGAAACTTTACTAAATCTGTTGGTTAGACCTAAAAGTATTTTGGTTGAGTCTTTAGAATATTCTATGTATAAAACTATATCATCTGCAAATAGAGACAACTTTACTTCTTACTTTTCAATTCTCATGACTTTTATTTCTTTTTTGCCTGATTGCCCTGGCTAGGACTTCCAGTAGTATGTTGAGTAGGAGTGGAGTGAGTGGGTTCTCTTGTTCTTCATTTTTAGAGGAAAAGTTTTCAAACTTTCACCATTGAGTATGACGTTAGCTGTGAGTTTGTCATACATGGCCTTTATTATGTTGAGATATGTTCCTTCTATTCCTAGTTTGTTAAGAGGCTTTATAATGAATGAATGTTAATTTTTCTCATGCTTTTTCTGTCTACTGAGATGATCATATGATTCTTTCATTCTATTATTATGCCATATCACATTCATTGATTTGTGTATATTGGACTATCCTTGCATTCCAGGGATAAATCCCACTTGGCTATAGTGAGTGATCTTTTCAATGTGCTATTGAATTTGGTTTGCTAATATTTTATTGAAATTTTTATATCCATATTCATCATGGACATTGTCCTGTAGTTTTCTTTCCTAGTAGTGTCCTTTTCTGGTTTTTCAAGATAATGCTGCCCTTGTAAAATAAGTTTGAGAGTGTTTTTTCCTCTTCAGTATTTTGGAAGAGTTTGAAAAGGAGTGTTAATTCTTATTTAAATGTTTGATGAAATTCACCAGTGAAGCCATCTGGTCCTAGGATTTTCTTTGAATCAGTAATCAAAAATCTCCCAACAATCTCCTTGCTAGTAATTGGCCTCTACAGATTTTCTATTTCTTCCTGATTCAGCCTTGGTAAGTTGTATGTTTCTAAGAATATTTCCATTTCCTCTAGGTTGTCCAGTTTGTTGGTATATAGTTCTTAATTGTAGTCTCTTATGATCCTTTGAATTTCTGTGGTATCCATTGTAATGTCTCCCTTTTCATTTGTAATTTTGTTGATTTGGGTCCTTTCTCTTTTTTTCCTTGGTTAGTCTAAGGGTTTGTCAATTTTCTTTATCTTTTTAAGGAACAAACTCTTAGTTGCTTAATCTTTTCTATTGTTTTTCTGTTCTCTAGTTCATGAATTTCTGCTCTGATCTTTATAATTTCATTCATTCTTCTAACTTTGGACTCAGTTTGTTTGTTTTCTCCCTAGTTCCTTTTGGCATAGAATTAGGTCAGTTTTTTGGAATCATTCTTGCTACTTAATGTAGGCATTTATTACTATGAACTTCCCTCTTAGAACCACTTTTCTTGCAACCCATATGTTCTGGTAAGTTTTCATTTTCATTTGTCTCAAGAAAATTTTACTTTAATTTCTTCTTTGATCCACTGGTGGTTCAGTTGAGTATTTAGTTTCCCTGTGTTTATGAATTTTCCAGTTTTCTGCTTATCATTGATTTTTAGTTTCATTGTGATCAGAAAAGATACTTGGTATGATTTCAATATTCTTGACTTAAGACTTGTTTTGTGACCTAACATATGGTTGTGTGGCCTACCATATGGCCTATCCTAGAAAATGTTCCATGTGTGCTTGAGAAGAATGTGTATTCCACTATTGTTTGATACATTGTTCTGCATGTGTCTGTTAAATTCATTTGGTCTATATTGTTGTTCCAATCCACTTTCCTTATTCTCTGTTTGGATGATCTGTCCATTGAAAGTGTGGTTAAAGTACCCAACTATTACTGTATTACTGTTTATTTCTCCTCTTAGCTCTATTAGTGTTTCCTTTATATACTTAGATGTTCGATGCATAAATATTTACAATTATTATATCTTCTTAATGTATTGACCACTTTATCATTTTATAAAAACCTTCTTTGTGTCTTTTTGCCATTTTTTAAAGTCTATTTTGTGTCATATAAGTATAGCTCTCCCTGCTTTTTTTTTTTTTTGGTTACCATTTGCTTGAAATGACTTTTCCATCCCTTTACTGTCAGTCTATGTGTGTGTTTGAGGCTAAAGTGAGTCTCCTGTAGGCAGCATTTTTTTTTTAATTGAAGTATAATTGATATACAATATTGTGTTAGTTTCAGGTGTAAGAAAAGTGAATCACTTGTATGTATGTATTATTTCAGATTATTCCATTATAGGTTATTACAAGATATTGAATATAGTTCCCTATGTTATCTGGTAAAGCCTTTTGCTTATCTATTTTATATATAGTAGTTTGTATCTGTTAATCTCATACTCCTAATTT
>NW_020840754.1:2431-2695 GCF_003676395.1 Aethalodelphis obliquidens | reverse complement strand
TCATGGGCCAAAGCAATAGAGGGGCCACAGGCCAAGAAGGAGATTCTTGTACAGTTTTCTGGAGGAATAACCATGTGGTTGTGAGGCCTGGGGTAGCTCCTGGACTCAGCCGGCCTGTGGGACTCTTGGGGCCATGGCCAGGGTACCTCAGAAGGTGGCAACCGGGAAGGATGGCGCTGGTTGCGCACTCAGCCTTGGAGAAGGAAGGAGAGGTGGGCTTCTGTGCAACCTGGTTTCACAGTCCAGGTGTTGCCCCAGTGGCCT
>NW_020840754.1:0-2421 GCF_003676395.1 Aethalodelphis obliquidens | reverse complement strand
CCCTGGAGGCCTTGTGAAAATACAAATGGCTGGGCCCCAGCCCAGAGTCTGATTCAGGAGGTCTGAGTGCGGCCTGGGAATCTGCCTTTCTGTCAAGTTCCCGGGTGGGACCCCACTTAGAGAACCACTGCTCTAAGGGATGGCAGAGCCAGTCCTGGAGGCCTGGGGCTCAGGTGAGGGAGGGGCCAGGTAGAAGGGCCTTTCTCTGCCCTCGAAGGGGCAACGGGTAATTGGTCCAAAGGATGTTCCACAACCCACCCCATTATCAGCTCCATAACACAGAAGGGGCCACTCACCTCATTACAGTTTATGTCAAATTGGTCCTTGGACTGGTCCAGGGTGACTGTCCCCACACACTGTTTCACCAGCTGAAGGGGAGACTCGAGGTCAAACTGGAACCCCCCGGACCATCACCTCCCAAACTCAGCACAGGGGCTGGAAATATTCCCGGAAGCGCCCTGTTTACATCCCTGGGAAGCATCCTCCAGTGCCCCCAGCCCCCAGCCTCACCCCATTCTCCTTGAAGTCACACTGCTCCAGGGGCTGCTGGGTCGTCCTGAGGCACACGGTCTCCTTCACCGTGAAGCTCACAGGCTTCGGGGTGTTCAGGTCCTGATCCTGGTCAAGGATCAAAGTAAGGAGACTGGGCCCGGGCTCATGCTTCCTTCTCTGATCTGTCTCCCTGCCCCCACCTAGACGGCAGCCTCTCCAGCCCCTCCTGTGTGCCTGGGACCTGGCATGGTGCTGGGTGCACAGGGGAAGGGGACGGAGCCCACTCCTGGCCTCGTGGGCACACAGAGAGCCGGAGGGGACCTCAGACCAGCTCTGATGAGACCACCCGCACCTCTGACGGGCTGAGGGAAGTCAGGGGCTGCCTGCAGGGGGAGATCCTGTCACCGGAACCTCTAGGCCCAGCAGAGCCCTCCGAGTAGGGAACAAAGAAGTGCAGAGCGGACTCAAAACAGGGTAGTCACATCTCAGAGCCAGTGACCACCCTCTATCCCTGGAGCTCCCAGAAGGCCCTTAAGCCTGAACAGGGTGTACAGGGCGCCTATTCCCACAGCAGAGATGCTAAGGCAGGAAGCCTCATGCTGGGAGGGGACCCAGCTCTGGGAAGGTTTCCTGGAAGAGGTGGGAGCCCACCTAGAGGGAGAAGTCCCTTCCTGACAGGAGGTACAGCCTGAGCAGAGGGGGTGACAGCATGGCCAGGGCTGGCGGGAGACAGCCCCCTCCCCAGGGTCCTCCTGACTCACGGCCTTGGGAGGTGGGTCCAGCTCCAGGAGGCGGTAGAGATTAGCTTCTGAGGACCGCTCGTTGAGACGATCCACAGCATGAAGCACAGCTTCCCTGTAGCTGAGGGTCTGGGCGCTGGCCGAGGGCACCACTAGTCCCAGCAGCAGTAGCCACAGTGACCACCGCCCCAGGGCGAGGCTGGCCCTCTGAGTCTCCATGGTCCCCAAGTCGGCCTCCTCCCAGCATGCAGGACCCTCCTTTATGCCCCTCCTGGGCCTGATGCAATGGCCCAACCACGCGTCTTCCTGACCTGCCCCATCCCTGATCTCCTCCCCGGCTGTGAGCTGGACTTGCCTCAGCCCCTGCTGTTGCCTCACGGGATTGCTGGGCAGTGGGAGCGGGAGGCCTCCTGTGGAAGGTGAAGAAATGGTTTCTCCATCTCCCTGACAACACCTTGGCCTCTCCTGGGGCCCATGGGGAGTGTCATAGGCAGGGTTGCTCAAGAGCATTGAGTCCTCCAGGAGAGGGAAGACCAGGCTCTGTCTTACGTCCCCTCTGCCTCCACACTCTGGTCTCCTCAGGAATAGGGTAAAGGAGTGTATTCAGCACTCAATCTCCTCCTCTAGGCACTGTCTGGCACAGAGTAGTCATCAGTTAATGTTGATGAGTGGATGACTGTACCAGCTCCTTCTAGAGCCTTACACACCTAGCCCAAACCCCAGACAGACAGTCAACCCCACACCATCTTGTCTTTTGGGCCCAGCCCTCAGCCAGTCAGGGGCTTGGCTCCCTCTGTCTCCTGTCCTGGATTCATCCTCACTGTTTTCTCGGTTAAATAGTTCTCCACGGGTCCCCACCAGACATGGCCTGTCCCCCTGACCCCTCCTCAACCAAGCATGGGAGGGGTCATCTGCACTGGGACCCCAGTTCAGTGCCGCCTCTCACACTCAAGGCCACTGCAGACTGGCCAGTCCTCACTGGATCCAAATTCACACTCAAGCCTTGTCTTCAACTATACGGACTCTAGAGACACGTCTGTCCTCCTGAAATGGCCCTTGACCGATTGTCCCCTGCTGCCACTCTCCTGGGTGCCCTCCTGCCTCCCCCGTGGCTCCTGCTCGGTCTCCTCCAAGGACCCTCCTCCTAAGAGGCAGGGCTGGCACAGGTGCATCCGGGCTGCTTCTCCTC
>NW_020840753.1:0-2697 GCF_003676395.1 Aethalodelphis obliquidens | reverse complement strand
CGAGCCTCTCACTGTTGTGGCCTCTCCCGTTGCGGAGCACAGGCTCCAGACGCTCAGGCTCAGCGGCCATGGCTTACGGGCCTAGCTGCTCCACGGCATGTGGGATCTTCCCAGACCGGGGCATGAACCCGTGTCCCCTGCATCGGCAGGAGGACTCTCAACCACTACGCCACTAGGGAAGCCCCCAGATCAATTCTCTTTTTTTTTTTTTTAACATCTTTATTGGGGTATAATTGCTTTACAATGATGTGTTACTTTCTACTTTATAACAAAGTGAATCAGTTATACATATACATATGTTCCCATATCTCTTCCCCCTTGCATCTCCCTCCCTCCCACCCTCCCTATCCCACCCCTCTAGGTGGTCACAAAGCACTGAGCTGACCTCCCTGTGCTATGCGGCTGCTTCCCACTAGCTATCTACCTTACGTTTGGTAGTGTATATATGTCCATCCAAGATCAATCCTTGAGTCTTGTTTCCCAAGGCCAACAACTTTTGTCTCATTTTAATTGAATTAACATGTATTATTTATATTATTATGACTTTATAAATAATATTGATTGTTAATATAGATCTCTTCCTATTCTAACTCTTTTTACTTTTGTCTGTGCCATACATACCTTTAGTTCCAAATTATGTCTTATTATGTTACTAATTTTACCAACAAAAAGTAACTCAGATTTTTAATCAACATATTATATTTATCTATAAAATACTTTTTTAAAAAATTTTATTTTTTAAAAAAATTTTATTTATTTATTTATTTTTCTGTGGTACCTGGGCCTCTCACTGTTGTGGCCTCTCCCGTTGCTGAGCACAGGCTCCAGACGCACAGGCTCAGCGGCCATGGCTCACGGGCCCAGCCGCTCCGCGGCATGTGGGATCTTCCCGGACCGAGGCACAAACCCGTGTCCCCTGCATCGGCAGGCGGACTCTCAACCACTGCGCCACCAGGGAAGCCCAAACATTTTTTTTTAATTTATTTATTTTATTTATTTATTTTTGGATCTGTTGGGACTTCGTTGCTGCATGTGGGCTTTCTCTAGTTGCAGCAAGCGGGGGCTACTCTTCATTGCGGTGTGCAGGCTTCTTATTGCAGTGGCTTCTCTTGTTGCTGAGCAGGGGCTCTAGGCACGTGGGCTTCAGTAGTCGCAGCACACAGGCTCAGTAGTTGTGGCTCGTGGGCTCTAGAGCCAGGCTCAGTAGTTGTGGTGCATGGGCTTAGCTGCTCCACGGCATGTGGGATCTCCCCGGAGCAGGGATCGAACCTGTGTCCCCTGCATTGGCAGGCAGATTCTTAACCACTGCACCACCAGGGAAGCCCTAAGTGTATAACATTTAAAGATATTTCTTTCTTTCTTTAATCTGCACATATATTTAGCAAAGGAGCAGTGTGCGTTTTATTTGCTTTTAAAGTCCATTTAAGCATCTCTAAACCTATATTATAAAACAGTAGTTCTCAAACATTTTAATATCAGAACTCCTTTACATTCTTAACAATTATTGAGGACCCCAAAAGTTTCTTTTAGAAAATTCTGGAAAACATAAATGTGCACAAGCACACCATTCCATCAACTGATAGAGTGATGATGTCACCATATACCACTGAGCCTCAGGAAAACTCCCTGGTACACTTGAGTTAATCAGAATGAAAAGTCAAATAACAGCTTATTTTAGTTATAAAAATAGTTTTATTGCAGAGCTAAAAGGGTCTTGGTGTTTCCAGGTACCCCTGGACGATATTTTAGAAACTGCTTGTATAAAATGTGAAGTGACAGTAACAAGAAATATTTGTAGATTAGCTTGAAGTTTGCAATGTGATTTAACAAATGTTTTCTATTTGACTCCCCCCAGTAGCACTGTGAGATTATGATTATGTCATTTTACATGTAAGAAAAATTATATTCAGGGAAATTAAGTGATTGGCTCAAGGGAGCTCAACGAGTAAAATTAAACTCAATTTTTCCAACTGCAGAGCCTGTGATTTTTTCCATTATAACATATTTCCCCCAAACTTGTGTAACCTGAAAATTCTCCATGAAACTAGGTTAGTTGAGTTATATCTGGTTCCAGCACAGCCTCTGGAGCATGAGACTGATTAGAATCAGAGCTGAAGTCTCCATTAAACTTTTGAGAGATCCTGTGATGTCTCATCTATCTGGTGCTGGGTGACACCTGAAAGGCAGATTTTGTTCATGGGTAACCCACAGATTTGGGGGTCTTCGTTAGTTGGATCCTGGGATTATATCTATCTCGAGCCTAAATTTTTGCCTTAGAATGTACCTGTACTTTTCAGAGAGTCCTGATAGGCACAAATGGTTTGTAATTGGGCTACCACTCAGGGTCACTGGATACGTGGAGAGACTTGCTAATATTTTCCTAGGCCCCAGCACTAGACTCAAATGGCTGATGGCCAGGAGCAAAAATATCAGATACTGTTTGCCTGGGAGATGGCCCTGATGTATTTATCTCTTTGGAGGACTGCACTTTCTGTACTGTCTTTAAGCTTTAACCTTTGGGCAAATCAAAATGACAGCACCATACACCCTGTACATCAAAAAAAGGACAGGATCAAAGACCATTCTTTATCTCTGTTGCTGCTCAGGGCTTTGATTCTTCAAGTAATAAACATGAAGAAAATATGGATCACAGGTGTAAGGAACACAAGTATGTGCTGGGTAAGAAACTATAAATAA
>NW_020840752.1:0-2697 GCF_003676395.1 Aethalodelphis obliquidens | reverse complement strand
CCCGCGTACCGCAAAAAAAAAAAAAAAAAAAAAAAAAAAAAATTAGTCTCCAAACATGTGTGCATCTACTTCTGGATGCTCCATTCTGTTCCATTGATCTATTCGTCTATCACTGATTATAGTAAGTTTATAATGAATCGAGGTCAGATAGTGTTATTCCTCCAACTTTTTTCTCTTTCAAAAAACTGTTTTTTGTTTCGGTTATTTTAAGTCCTTTGATGTGCTGTATAAATTTTAGAGTGAGCTTGTCAATTTCTACAAAAATGTCTGCAGAGATTATCATTAGTAGTATTTTGAAACTATTGATCAATCTTGGCAATATCGAGTGTCCCAAACTATGAGCACAGTGTATTTCTCAATTTGGGTAACCTTTATTTCTGTGAGTTTCAGCAATTTTTTTGTGGGTTTCAACGTATGGGTTGTTAGATCTGTTGTTGGATTTGTCCCCAAGTATTTCATATTTTTGTTACTATTATAAATAATATTTTAAAATTTCTATTTCTGATTATTCATTGCTAGTGTACAGAAATACAGTTGGTTGTTGTATATCACTCTTGTTTCCTGCAAGATTGCTAACTCACTTATCAGGTCTGGTGGCTCTTTCTGTAGATTCTCCTATTTTTTACATAGCTGATCACGATATCCATGAATAAAGACAGTTTTATTTCTCTCATTCCAATCTGGATGTTTTTTATTTCTATATCTTGCTTATTTTACTGACTATTCCTTCAGTTCAGAGTTGGATCAAAGGACTGTGAATGGATATACTTGTTTCTTATCTTAGGGACAAGCATTCAAGCATTCAGTCTTAAAATAATAAGTGTGATGTTAGCAGTAGGTTTGTCATAGATTCCCTTCATCAAGTTGAGGGTATTCCCCTCTATTCCCACATTGATGATAAAATTTATCAGGTTGCATGTCTATATCTATTGCAATGACCACATGGTGTTTCTTTCTTAACTTGTTAATAGGATGCATTATATTGATTACTTGGCAAATGTTAAAGCAGTCTTACATTCCTGGGATAAAGCCTGCTTGGTTACGGTGTATTATCCTTTTTATATATTGCTGAATTTGATTTGTTAAAACTGGCTTTAGAATTGTTATGTCTGTGTTCATGACTGATACTTGTCTGTCTTCTTGTAATGTCTTTGGTTTTGGTATCAAGGAAACACTCATGGCGTGAGTTGGAAATTTTCCCTCCTTTTGAATTTTCTGTAAGAGTTATGGCAGTATTGATATTATTTCTTCCTTAAATGATTGGAAGTGAAGTCATCTGTCTCCCTAGTTTTCTTCTGGGAAAGTGTTTTATCTGTAAATTTGATTTTTAATACATATAGGGCTATTTAGGTTAGATATTTTCTATAAACTTTGATAACTTTATATGTTTCAAAGATTGGTGAATTTTACTTATGTTTTCAAATTTACAGCATAAAGTTGTTCACAACATTCCCTTAGTATTCTTTTAATATCTATAGAATCTATAGTGATGACACTACACTCATATCTGAGATTTGTAATTTGTGTTCTCTCTTTCTGTATCTGTCTAAAAGCAGCCATTTTGGGGTTCATTAATTTCCTCTATTGTTTTTCTATTTCATTTTTTCACTCAAATGTTTATTATTTTTTGTTTTCTTTTTATGTTTGGTTTATTTTACTAGTTCCACCTTAGGTGGAAGCTGAGGTCATTGATTTTAACTTTTAATATAGTTCTTTAGTGCTATAAAATTTCCTCTAGAAGCATCCAAAATTTTTATGTTGTGTTTTTATTTTCGTTTAGTTCAAAATACTTTTTAATTTCACTTTTGATTTCTTTGTCCTAGGTTTTATTTAGAAGTGTGTTACATCATTTTCAAATATTTGGTAACTTTCCTTTCATAAATTTCTAAGTTAATTCCATTATGTACAGAGAACATAAGTTGTATGATTTGAATCCTTTTAAACTTATTGAGGCTTGTCTTCTGACCCAGAATATTGTCTGTCTTGGTAAATGTTCCGTGTGCACTTGAAAAGAATGTGTATTCTGCTGTCGTTATGTGGAATGTTTCATAAACATCAATTAGGTCATTAAATATTCTAGGTCCTTTCTCGTTGTTTTCCATTTGTTCTATCAATTTTTGAGAGAGAAACTCAATTGCAATTTCTTTCTTGGAATTCCCTCATTCTCTCTCTGAAGGTTTCTAATCTATGGCGCCTAGCAATTAGTAAATCTAGATTCCTAAAAGGAAGTTCTTTAGGCTACTTCCATCTTTTCCCTCCCATCCTTTTTCTTATTCTTGTCATATAGTTCAATCTTGCACATGCTATCAACCCCACACTGCATTGTTATTATTTTTTAAACAGTTAATTATCTTTTCAAGAGACTTAAATCGTAAGGGAAAAAATATTTTTGAGGTATAATTGACAAATAAAATTGTAAAATATTTAAAATGTACATCAAGGTGACTTAATATATACATATGCAGAAAATTGTGTTTATTTAGTTGCCACTTCCAGAACTTTTCATTCAATTATATAGATCTTCTTTTCCTTCTGGTATTAACTTCCTTTTGCCTAATGAACTTCCTTTAAAATTTCTCATAATGCATGTTTTCTGGTGGTGAATTCTTTCAGTTTTATTATGTTTGAGAAAGATTTCATTTTGCTTTAGTCTTTTTTTTTTTTTTTTTCTTTACGCGGGCCTCTCACTGTTGTGGC
>NW_020840751.1:0-2698 GCF_003676395.1 Aethalodelphis obliquidens | reverse complement strand
TCTGTTTTTAATTGTAATGGTTTGCCCCATGCAGCCCAGGCCTCTAGGCAGTGAGTAATGACATGCTGTACTCGTTCCCCAGCTAACGGAGTGGCATGAAGCACGCCAGAGCAGGTGTCAATAGAAACATGAATATACTGTAACTTTCCGAAAGAGGAAAAATGAGTTACATCCATTTGCCACAAACTATTCGGAAGCAATCCACGAGGATTAACTCCAACAGGAGAAACAGGTGTAAAGGTTACGCAGACAGGGCATTGCTTCACAATCTTACGAGCAGCGGCACGGGAAATAAAAAACTTTTTCCGAAGTACTACAGAAGAAACATGATATAAAGCATGAAATTCTTGGGCCTGCAAAAGGGGATCTAAAATGGGAAAAGCACGAGTTGCCAAATCGACGCGTGCATTAGCGGACGCCATGGGTCCAGGCAATAGACTATGTGCACGTATATGAGTAATATAAAAGGGATTTACGCGCTGCAAAATACAAGCGCGCAACTTTACTAACAAAGGAGCTATAATGCTTGAGGGTTTAATAAAAGAAACTAATTCTAAATTCTTAACAGCATTTACCACATATAATGAATCTGAAACCAAATTAAAAGGCTGAGGAAACCTATTAAATACCGTTAATACTACTTCACACTCAACCAATTGAGGGGTATTAAGACAAAAAGTTAAAATCACGGGGTCATTACCCTCTACCATATAAGCACCTTTCCCTGACTTAGAACCATCAGTATAAATGGTCAAAGCATCCTTTAAAGGAGCTGAAGCAGTTATCTTGGGAAACAATATGGGATGATTGATTACAAATTTCAATAATTCACTTTTAGGCAAATGATTATCAAAAACATTAGGAAACATACATGCAAGAATAGACCACTCAGTCACAGTAGCTATCAAGACTTCCATTTGCTCTTTAGTATAAGGTACAATCAATTTATCAGGCATCACTGCAAAGCAACTCAAGCACTGTTTAATGCCTAAAATAGCTACTTCAGCAACCATGGAAGGATAATAAGTTAATGTTCGTAATCCAGGAGATTTAGTATGGATCCATAATAAAGGTCCATCCTGCCATAATACAGCAGTAGGAAATCCAAAAGTTGGCAAAATACATAACCAAAGGGGAAGGGATGGATTAAACCTAATCAATTGTGCAGCACTCATTGCTTGTTCCACTTTGGATAAGGCCGTAATAGCTTCTGGCGTTAAACTTCGGGGAGAAAGAAGATTGGAATCTCCTTCTAAAATGTGAAATAAAGGCATCAAATCATGACGGGTTAACTTTAAATAAGGACGTAACCAGTTTATATCACCTAATAATTTTTGAAAATCATTCAAAGTTTGTAAATGCTCAGTCCTAATTATCAATTTCTGTGGCAAAATTGTATGATGAGAAATCCGTGTCCCCAAAAACTGTGTTATGTCACCCCTCTGAATTTTTTTAGGAGCAAGATATAAGCCTTTCTCGTGCAAGCATTGCACTAGCACAGTCAAAGCATGTTCCAAATCTTCCATAATAGGAGCAGCTAGCAATATATCATCCATATAATGAATGATACGTAAAGATGGACACAATTTTCGAAGGGGCTGCAAAGCGGTATCCACATATAACTGACACATAGTAGGGCTATTTGCCATTCCTTGAGGCAACACAATCCACTGATACCGCTTATCCGGGTATTCATGATTCACCGTTGGCAAAGTAAAAGCAAAACGCTCCCTATCATTTTTATGTAATGGGATAGAAAAGAAACAATCTTTAATATCTACCACTATAATCGGCCAATCCCTAGGAAGAGTGGACAAAACCGGTAAACCACGCTGAATAGGTCCCATTAATTGCATCTGCTGATGGATGGCGCGCAAATCATGCAGTAATCGCCATTTACCAGATTTTTTCTTTATTACAAAAATAGGGGTATTCCAAGGGGAAGTAGACTCCTCTAAATGTCCCAAATGTATCTGTTCCGCAACCAATTGTGTGGCTGCCAATAACTTTTCTCGGGATAAAGGCCACTGAGGAACCCAAACAGGGTCAAAAGTCATCCAAGTAATAGGAATCATAGACTCAGTGGCCCTTAAGAAAAACCCAAGCCTGCCCGGTCTCTTTTTTGAATCAATTCCAAAGGGGATTGTATACCTTGTAACCGCCGGCCTAGGCCTCTGTCGGGAACATAACCTTGCTTCAGCATTATTTTCTGGGCTGCTTCAGAGTAATCATTGGTCAATGCCAACTTCATTTGAGATTGAATATCTCGGCCCCACAAATTAAAAGGCAATCCATCTACTACAAAAGGCTGAAAACAACCACTATGCTTCTCAAATTTCCAAGTCAACAATTTTAAACTAAGATTAGGTGTTTTAGCATATCCCAAACCTTGCAGAGTTTGTGAAGACTGTTGAAGGGGCCATGCTTTTGGCCAATCTTGTTGGGTAATAATACTACGATCAGCTCCAGTATCTACAAGGCCTACAAATTTGCGGCCCTCAATCCATAAAGTCATCATTGGCCGATCATCAAGAGACAAGGAAAGAAAAGCTGAATCAATGCCTGATGACCCAAATCCATGAGAACCCCGTTCAGTGGGCAAAGAGGGATATTTATCATGGCAAGAGGGTAAAATTAAAAGTTGTGCAATGCGATCACCAGGGGCAATAACTATTATTCCCCTAGGTGATTGACATAA
>NW_020840750.1:0-2698 GCF_003676395.1 Aethalodelphis obliquidens | reverse complement strand
TCTGTTTTTAATTGTAATGGTTTGCCCCATGCAGCCCAGGCCTCTAGGCAGTGAGTAATGACATGCTGTACTCGTTCCCCAGCTAACGGAGTGGCATGAAGCACGCCAGAGCAGGTGTCAATAGAAACATGAATATACTGTAACTTTCCGAAAGAGGAAAAATGAGTTACATCCATTTGCCACAAACTATTCGGAAGCAATCCACGAGGATTAACTCCAACAGGAGAAACAGGTGTAAAGGTTACGCAGACAGGGCATTGCTTCACAATCTTACGAGCAGCGGCACGGGAAATAAAAAACTTTTTCCGAAGTACTACAGAAGAAACATGATATAAAGCATGAAATTCTTGGGCCTGCAAAAGGGGATCTAAAATGGGAAAAGCACGAGTTGCCAAATCGACGCGTGCATTAGCGGACGCCATGGGTCCAGGCAATAGACTATGTGCACGTATATGAGTAATATAAAAGGGATTTACGCGCTGCAAAATACAAGCGCGCAACTTTACTAACAAAGGAGCTATAATGCTTGAGGGTTTAATAAAAGAAACTAATTCTAAATTCTTAACAGCATTTACCACATATAATGAATCTGAAACCAAATTAAAAGGCTGAGGAAACCTATTAAATACCGTTAATACTACTTCACACTCAACCAATTGAGGGGTATTAAGACAAAAAGTTAAAATCACGGGGTCATTACCCTCTACCATATAAGCACCTTTCCCTGACTTAGAACCATCAGTATAAATGGTCAAAGCATCCTTTAAAGGAGCTGAAGCAGTTATCTTGGGAAACAATATGGGATGATTGATTACAAATTTCAATAATTCACTTTTAGGCAAATGATTATCAAAAACATTAGGAAACATACATGCAAGAATAGACCACTCAGTCACAGTAGCTATCAAGACTTCCATTTGCTCTTTAGTATAAGGTACAATCAATTTATCAGGCATCACTGCAAAGCAACTCAAGCACTGTTTAATGCCTAAAATAGCTACTTCAGCAACCATGGAAGGATAATAAGTTAATGTTCGTAATCCAGGAGATTTAGTATGGATCCATAATAAAGGTCCATCCTGCCATAATACAGCAGTAGGAAATCCAAAAGTTGGCAAAATACATAACCAAAGGGGAAGGGATGGATTAAACCTAATCAATTGTGCAGCACTCATTGCTTGTTCCACTTTGGATAAGGCCGTAATAGCTTCTGGCGTTAAACTTCGGGGAGAAAGAAGATTGGAATCTCCTTCTAAAATGTGAAATAAAGGCATCAAATCATGACGGGTTAACTTTAAATAAGGACGTAACCAGTTTATATCACCTAATAATTTTTGAAAATCATTCAAAGTTTGTAAATGCTCAGTCCTAATTATCAATTTCTGTGGCAAAATTGTATGATGAGAAATCCGTGTCCCCAAAAACTGTGTTATGTCACCCCTCTGAATTTTTTTAGGAGCAAGATATAAGCCTTTCTCGTGCAAGCATTGCACTAGCACAGTCAAAGCATGTTCCAAATCTTCCATAATAGGAGCAGCTAGCAATATATCATCCATATAATGAATGATACGTAAAGATGGACACAATTTTCGAAGGGGCTGCAAAGCGGTATCCACATATAACTGACACATAGTAGGGCTATTTGCCATTCCTTGAGGCAACACAATCCACTGATACCGCTTATCCGGGTATTCATGATTCACCGTTGGCAAAGTAAAAGCAAAACGCTCCCTATCATTTTTATGTAATGGGATAGAAAAGAAACAATCTTTAATATCTACCACTATAATCGGCCAATCCCTAGGAAGAGTGGACAAAACCGGTAAACCACGCTGAATAGGTCCCATTAATTGCATCTGCTGATGGATGGCGCGCAAATCATGCAGTAATCGCCATTTACCAGATTTTTTCTTTATTACAAAAATAGGGGTATTCCAAGGGGAAGTAGACTCCTCTAAATGTCCCAAATGTATCTGTTCCGCAACCAATTGTGTGGCTGCCAATAACTTTTCTCGGGATAAAGGCCACTGAGGAACCCAAACAGGGTCAAAAGTCATCCAAGTAATAGGAATCATAGACTCAGTGGCCCTTAAGAAAAACCCAAGCCTGCCCGGTCTCTTTTTTGAATCAATTCCAAAGGGGATTGTATACCTTGTAACCGCCGGCCTAGGCCTCTGTCGGGAACATAACCTTGCTTCAGCATTATTTTCTGGGCTGCTTCAGAGTAATCATTGGTCAATGCCAACTTCATTTGAGATTGAATATCTCGGCCCCACAAATTAAAAGGCAATCCATCTACTACAAAAGGCTGAAAACAACCACTATGCTTCTCAAATTTCCAAGTCAACAATTTTAAACTAAGATTAGGTGTTTTAGCATATCCCAAACCTTGCAGAGTTTGTGAAGACTGTTGAAGGGGCCATGCTTTTGGCCAATCTTGTTGGGTAATAATACTACGATCAGCTCCAGTATCTACAAGGCCTACAAATTTGCGGCCCTCAATCCATAAAGTCATCATTGGCCGATCATCAAGAGACAAGGAAAGAAAAGCTGAATCAATGCCTGATGACCCAAATCCATGAGAACCCCGTTCAGTGGGCAAAGAGGGATATTTATCATGGCAAGAGGGTAAAATTAAAAGTTGTGCAATGCGATCACCAGGGGCAATAACTATTATTCCCCTAGGTGATTGACATAA
>NW_020840749.1:0-2702 GCF_003676395.1 Aethalodelphis obliquidens | reverse complement strand
GCGCGTCCGGAGCCTGTGCTCCGCAACGGGAGAGGCCACAGCAGTGAGAGGCCCGCGTACTGCAAAAAAAAAAAAAAAAAGTCAGACTTTTTCCTCCCTCAGGATACAATCAGTTTCACTCACTGGATTTGGTCAGTTGTCTTTGGACATTTAAAAATCCGGAACTCCCTTTGCTTCCCAGTATTTTGTTTATTTTTCAGGACCTTGGTTCTTTGGAAGATCAGCAGCGGCACTTAGGATTGTCGGGTCGTCCCACGTGGTTAACCACGGAATCAGCATTTTCGCCCAGAACGCGACTATGTCATCCTCCCCCACCTCCTGTCAGGAGGCGCATGATGGCTCTTGCTCCGTCATCAGTCCCCAAGGTGGGAGGTGTCCTTGGAAACGCGCTCTGCAGTGCTGGGCACTCAGTGGGCGATGCCGAGCCTGCATGGACGCCTGGTTCCAGCCACCTCCTTCCCAGGGTCACGACCCTTCACTTAGGGAAAGACAGGCGGCGAAATAGTGGGACACGTGTGTTACACTGGTGAAGAGAAATATCCCCTTCTGCCTCTTCCTCTCTCATGGTCTTCTGTACAAATAGGTTTCTCAATGCGTTATCACCCTTTATCACCAGTATTCTTTTCGATGCTCAAATGGTCTCAGATGTGGCCAGTCAGAGGCCCTTGAAATCGGCCTCTGTGTCCTTTTGCCATGGAGTCCTCTGGCTTCGGGCTCTGCCTTATTTCTGGGAGAATGAGGTGTCCTGGGTTCATGTGCCACTGTCCCTCTACCAGGCTCCAAGGAATGCTGATTCCTTTTACTGGGCAGATACAGGAGATTATATATACACACACGTATAGGCACACACATCACACATATACACACACGATTACAGCAGAGATACATGGAATTTTATTCATATATATATATATATATTTTTTTTTTTTTTTTTTGCAGTACGCGGGCTTCTCACTGTTGTGGCCTCTCCCGTTGCGGAGCACAGGCTCCGGACGCGCAGGCTCAGCGGCCATGGCTCACGGGCCCAGCCGCTCCGCGGCATGTGGGATCCTCCCGGACCGGGGCATGAACCCATGTCCCCTGCATTGGCAAGCAGACTCTCAACCACTGCGCCACCAGGGAAGCCCCCTATTTTTATATTTTTAATTACAGAATGTATACCTTTAAGATCATAGGCTATACCGACACGACTATTTCAAAGCCAGCATCACAGGTTTCTCTTACACCCTCTGTCGTTCTGCATTTTATTTCCCTTCCGCCACAGTGAGAGCTCTCATTCATTTGCTCTCTCCTACAATGCACACAAAATCATTTCACAATTACTACATCATTGCCACTTTCAAAAATAAACCTAACTAAACTTTAAAACTTTTTTATTTTCGTTCTCAAAATATATCCCACTAAGGGTAGACAGAGTGCACTATTTAAAAGATCTTTGAATTGTTTTCCTGTTTGTTTTTTGTTATAAATTTGATATACACTTGGGCCCATGTAGTTCTGTTTGAATTCAGTTTTATGGCTGCTTTTATTTCCTCTTTCTTTCTTAACTAATTTCATTTCTTGAATATGGAAAATATTTACATGGCTCAAAATTAAAATCATAAAACAGGTTAATCAGAGAAGCCTCACACCCACTCCTGCCCCTTCACCCTGTGTCCTTCCACACCACACAGTTCAGTCTTCCTGGGCTTCCTTTCGTAAAAAAAATAAGTGATTGTGTACTATGTGCATTTTTTTGTACTTTTTGTTTTTACTTACAGACATAGAAAACAAACTTATGGTTACCAAAGGGGGGGGAGGGATAAATTAGGAGTTTTGTATTACCAAACTACTATATATAAAATAGATAAACAACAAGGGCCTAGTGTATAGCACAGGGAACTCTACTCAATATCTTATAATAACCTATAATGGGAAAGAATCTGAAAAAATATATATATATATATAAAACTGATGCTATACACCTGAAACTAACACAACAGTGTATGTTAACTATACTCCAATTTTTTTAAAAAAGTAAAAGTAATAATAGAACAGGTCCTGTGCTCTCAGCGTAGAGAGGCCCCTGGTCATTTCTCCGGTTTCCTGACTTCCCACCAGCAGGAGGTGCTGTGGTCCACATGACTGTCCCCGGGATGCTTCCACTATTCCCAGAGGGAAAAACGCTGCCCTGGTGAACGTGTGCAGAGGTGGGTTCATCTCTGAGGGAATTCCTAGACGTGCACCTGAGGCCAAGTTGGGTGGTTATGCCATTTTCTTAGACATTTACTTTCGTTCCCCGCCACAAGGAAGCAGCATTCTGTACACCAACCGTCACTGGGGAAGGGGCCCTTCCTCCCCCTACCTGCCAAGGGGAGTGTCGTCAAACTTATGAATTCGTGTTAATCTGAGAGGTGAGAAATGGGATCAACACGTTGTTTTAACGTATTACTCTCCTTTATGAGTAAAGCTGGAAATACATTTTCACAGTTTGCTCTTTTCCTGAATTTACTTATGGGGATTTGCACCACACAATTTTAAAAGTATGCTGCTGCGTTTATCAATCTTTCATTTTATTGTTTCTAAATTTTTATTTCCAAATTGAAAAGCTTTTCTCATCTCTGGGTTACAAAGAAGTTCCCCCCTGCTTTCCCCTAATGTTTGCATATATCTATTTTTATCTTCAGATCTATCTGAACTGTGTTATGATGAAAGATGAGAGG
>NW_020840748.1:0-2702 GCF_003676395.1 Aethalodelphis obliquidens | reverse complement strand
TATCTGATAGAGGTCTAGAAAGGAGGAGTGAGAGTGTGATAGGAGTAGACCAAGGAAGGGCATCTCAAGTTGAGAGAACAACAGGGACAAGGCGTAAGATTCTTAATGAACCTGAAATATCTGGGGAATGACGAGTTCGTTTGGGCTAGACTTCAGGGGGAAACTGGGGAGTACCAGAATAGGAGACTGGAGAGGCAGACTGGGGGCCAAGTTATAGGGCCTTGGATGATAGTCTATAAATCTTGAACATTTATTTTCTGTGTAAAAGGGAGGCCAACAAATAGATAATCATAGATGATAGATTTTAAGCAGAGCAGTGAGTGACCTGATCGTGTTAGGTTTAGGGGAAATAATTCTAGGCATAGCACGGAGGATGGCCTAGAACAGAGATAACCCTGGAAGCACAGAGGCCAATTAGGAGGCTGTTGAAATATTGAAGTAGAGGAGGCACTTGATTTGGGAGAGGTTTCTGAGACAGAAATCAGTATTTTATTTGTTAGCTGTTTGGGTGTAAGGGAGAAGTTAAAGATGCCTGAGATTCCCAGCTGCGGTATCTAGGTGGACGATGATACCAAAAGCTAAAAGGAAATTTAGAAAGGAGAGCAAAGCAGAGGTGTAGCTAAAGAGGTTGGTTCTGGACATGTGATAAAAGTAACTGTGGAGTGTCCAGGTGGCACAGAAACTAAAAGTACACTGTAGTTTACAGTCTCAAAGTGTCTCCTTATTAATAGTTCATATTAATTGCAAATGAGAAAAAGATACTTTTACAGTGGAGAAACCAGGAAGTCACCACCTTAACCGAATGATGAGTCAACACCAAAATGTCTCCCGATACAATACACTGATAAGGATGCCGCATTACTTAAGAAATTCTTCTGCCAGAAATCCATAACCTGATCCTAATCATGAGAAAATATCAGACAGCCCCCATTATGTTACAAACAACTGCCCTGTATTCTTCAACCATGTCAATGCCACAAATGACCAGAAAAGGTAAGGAACTCTTCCAGATTAAAGGTAACTAAAGAGAGATGACAATAAAATACAATGTGTGATCCTGGATAGGGTCTTGGATTGGGAGAGAGGGGAACTGCTATTAAAAAACATTACTGGGGGCTTCCCTGGTGGCGCAGTGGTTGAGAGTCCGCCTGCAGATGCAGGGGACACGGGTTTGTACCCCGGTCTGGGAAGATCCCACATGCCGCGGAGCGGCTGGGCCCGTGAGCCATGGCCGCTGAGCCTGCGCGTCCGGAGCCTGTGCTCCGCAACGGGAGAAGCCACGGCAGTGAGAGGCCCGCGTACCGAGAGAAAAAAAAAAGCAACCAAAAGTTCCATTTCCAAAGAAATTTGGTCAGCACCCCCACCTCCCCGCCCAGCACCCAGTTTTACAAAATAAAGAACCTCAAAAACTTTACCGCCCGCTGTGACTTGCACAGAAAGGGAGGGAAAGATAGCTGCTGTTCTCATTATTGACTGCTAATGGGGCACTCCAGCTTTGACCAGGAGATGAACTGTATTTGGAAGATTCAAATTCAAAATATAAACACATTTTTCTTAAGACCAATCTTAGGTAGCAGCCTAAGAAAAACAGATACGAGACCCAGAGACTAGAGATCCAGTGTCTAAAAGAAAATTCGAGAACCAATAGAAGAAAAGCAATATTTGGAGAAGAGAATACAGTTTTCTTGAGCCGAAGAAAAATGTTTCATCTTCATATGAGAAGTCCCTACCACAGTCAACACAAAATCGACGAAAATTGTTCAGTACCTGGATGTGAAGAGCTAACGTTTTAAATTTCAAAGATGAAGAATGTCATCGTTTTTCAGAAAAAAAGATTATCCACAAAATACAAAATCTGGCTTCTCCTGCGTGTCAGAGTAACAGGATACACAAGACAGCATATATAATATTTTGAAAGGGGAGGCTGTTTGTGACTCAATAATATATCAAGTCATGGGTGAAAGCCACAGAAATAATTCTCATTTATATATGGGCTCTGAAGATTCAACCCTCTCTGAAAAAATTCACTCACGTGTGTACTGTAAATGACTGAAAGATTAATCAAAATGAAGACTTTTGAAGTAAAACTGCATGGTAGAAGTCCTGATGGTGAGTGTAAAAGTCAATTAAATTGGGAAGTCAGTATAATTATTGTAAATATGGTCTAAAAGCACTGCAAATATATATATATATTTTTGGCTATATTGGGTCTTCATTGCGGTGCGCGGGCTTCTCATTGCGGTGGCTTCTCTCGTTGTGGAGCACGGGCTCTAGGCACCAGGGCCTCAGTAGTTGTGGCGCACGGGCTCAGTTGCTCCGCAGCGTGTGGAATCTTCCCAGCCCAGGGCTTGAACCCGTGTCCCCTGCATTGGCAGGCGGATTCTTAACCACTGCGCCACTAGGGAAGCCCACTGCAAATGTTTTTAAAAGTTCAAATTTTAACCCGTTTTGTTTCTTTTAAAAAATCTATTGATAAGAATAATTTGGTTCAGTTGAAAAATTATTGAGACTTAGGAAAGTTTGAATTAGAAGTACCTACTAGATAATAGTACTGTGTATCACCGTTAAATTTTCTAAATTTGAGAATTGCACTGTTGGTTACGTTACAGGATGGCATTGTTCTTAGGAAATACTGAAGTGTCACTGGGGAAACGGCTATATACACACACAAGAGGGAGAGAGAGAAAGCAAGTGTAGTTAAA
>NW_020840747.1:0-2704 GCF_003676395.1 Aethalodelphis obliquidens | reverse complement strand
CTAAATAGAAGGGAAAGAAAGAGGATAGAAGAGAAATAGAAACGGAGAACAAAAATTTCAAGGAAAAGGCAGAGGCAGAGACAAACACAAACAAATTACAAAGAAAGAAAAACCAGGCAGGGTGAGCGAAATAAGCTAGGGGGTGGGGTGGGGTGGGGTGGGGTGGGGAGCGGGAAATACAAGCTAATGTCTGTATGATAGCAGCGCCATCTTGTGGCGTAAAAGGATAGTGCAGCTGATGGCTTCTGACGCCTTCCTCTCTCTCAACTGTACAGTAACTGCGAACAGTAATTTCACTTTCTTGGTACATTTGCAACAAACCAAGTGAAATCAAGTAGCGGGAAAAGCCCAATGTATGGACTGAGGTTTCCCAATTCTTCCTAGGGGAAACAATGGCTCATAGAACATTCCAAACATTACAAAGATGAGATACACCTGAAAACATTCAGAACAAATCTAAAAATAATGGCATTTGTAAGTAAAGTTTTCTTAATATTAAGTTTCCTGTGACTTACTTCTGTTTCATTTACCTCAATTAATTCATTTATTCATTCAACAAAGAATATTTATTGAACATACATGATGTGCCCCAAATAGCACTCTGTGGGTGGGAGATACAGCAGCTCCTGACCGATGAAGCTTCTGTTTCAGTGGAAGAAAACAATCCAGAAATAAACAAGTAAATATAAAGTGCCAATTGGGATTGGGTGCTACAGTGCTAACCAAAGTGGCAGATAGGAAGCATGGGGGTGAGAAGGCATTACTGCTTTATCTGGGACGGATAGAATGAAAACGAGCAGAGACATGAAGTGAGGGAGTGAGTCATGTGGCTTTAGGGGGAAAACAGACCCAAAGGGGACTAAGAGACAGAGGTGCTCAGGCTCTGGAGTCAGACACACTTGAGCTAGAACCCCAGCTTATCAGTTACCAACTCTATTACTTGATCTCTCCAAGCTTGCATTTCTTCAACTACAAAATGAGAATTAAAATGCTTTCTTTGTTATACTCTTGGAAGATCAAATGGGGATAAAATGTTGCAAAGGTTTATGCATATAAAGTGCTTTGCACAGTGCCAGGCACATGGCTCGTATACAAAAGGGGGGAGGGATAAATGAGGAGTTTGGGATTAGCACGTACACACTACTATATATAAAATAGGTAACCAACGAGGACCTACTGTGTAACACAGGGAACTCTACTCAACATTTTGTAATAACCTATAAGGGAAAAGAATCTGAAAAAGTATATATATTTTTTATATATATGTATATATATATATATATGAATCATTTTGTTGTATACCTGAAGTTGACACATTGTAAATCAACTATCTTTCAATAAAAAAAAAAACAAGAAACATTAGCTATGTCAGTTTTTTGGGTTTTTTTTTTTTGCGGTGTGTGGGCCTCTCACTGTTGTGGCCTCTCCCGTTGTGGAGCACAGGCTCCGGACGCGCAGGCTCAGAGGCCATGGCTCACGGGCCCAGCCGCTCCGCGTCATGTGGGATCTTCCCGGACTGGGGCACGAACCTGTGTCCCCTGCATCGGCAGGTGGACTCTCAACCACTGCACCACCAGGGAAGCCCCCTATGTCAAGTTTTGATCGATGTGACATTATAGACACAGATTTGAAAACACCTTGATTCTTACGTTTTTATGGGATTGTTCAATAATAATAGCTACTATCAATTGAGTGCTTACTCTATTAACCTTATGTTAAATCGTCACAATATGTCAAAAAGGGGTAATATTGTTTCCATTTTACAGATGAGGAAACTGAGGCCCAAAGAAGTTAAGTAGCTCGCCCATGTTCATTCATGCAGTCTGTGTGAGCCAAAATTCAGACCCAGGCAGTCTGACTGCAGAATCTGTGTTCTTAGTCACAACAGGAAACTAGCCCTCAATTAGCTGTGCACAGAAGGCAAGTGTTGGAAGCCAGAATCTGAACCCAGACTTCTCATTTCTTCCCCTCCATGTACCTCTCATTCGGAATTGATTTAATCTCTGTGATTCAAATTTGATCATTACACCCAAACTGCACCAATATGATGCCAAAACAATTGATCAGTGAAAAATAAGATTTCAAATCACCTACCCAGTTGTTTTTCACATTAGGGGAAATAACCCATTAGGGAGTTGTGAAACCAATTTGGTCAATGGTAATCAGCTTCTTTTAAAAAAATGAAATAAGGCTTCCCTGGTGGCAAGAGTTGAGAGTCCGCCTGCCGATGAGTGGTTGAGAGTCCGCCTGCCGATGCAGGGGACACGGGTTCGTGCCCCCGGTCCGGGAAGATCCCACATGCCTCGGAGCGGCTGGGCCCGTGAGCCATGGCCGCTGAGCCTGCGCGTCCGGAGCCTGTTCTCCGCAACGGGAGAGGCCACAACAGTGAGAGGCCCACGTACCGCAAAAATAAATAAATAAATAATAAAGAAAGAAATGAAATAGATAAAATGTAAAACACCATATAGGTACACATAGTATGGATAAGTATTTTCAAGTAAACCTTTGTTTCAGGCGCGCACGTGCGCGCACGCGTCTATTTAAGTCCTCAGCACTCTCTGTATTGTGATGTAAAATGCATTTCTTACAGTGCGCCTCAATCTAAATATCTAAAAAAAACACTGATTTAGGTGATACTCTTTAATCTTCTCCAAAAAATGATTAGTTGCTCAATTATACTTTTTGATTTCCAATCTAGCCTGTT
>NW_020840746.1:0-2704 GCF_003676395.1 Aethalodelphis obliquidens | reverse complement strand
AGATTTCCACTGAGATTCCCGCCTGGCTGTCTATCCCCCGCCCCTCCCAGACGCACCGCCCCCCCGACCCCGCCCCCCGCCGCCCAGGTCGGGGCACGGTGCTCCTGGCCTTCAGCCGCGCGGCTGGCAGGGTCTAGGGGCTTCCGCCAGGTGTCACGCCTGTGCCTCTGAGGTGGGAGAGCCGAGTTCAGGACACTGGTCCACCAGAGACCTCCCGGCTCCACTCCACGTACTATCAGACGGCGAAAGCTCTCCCAGAGATCTCCATCTCAACGCTAAGACACAGCTCCACTCACCGACCAGCAAGCTACGGTGCTGGACACCCTAGGCCAAACAACTAGCAAGACAGGAACACAACCCCACCCATTAGCAGAGAGGCTGCCTAAAATCATAATAAGGTCACAGGCACCCCCAAAACACAACAGCAGATGCGGTCCTGCCCACCAGCAAGACAAGATTCAAGCCTCATCCAGCAGAACACAGGCACGACGAGTCCCCTCCACCAGGAAGCCTACACGACCCACTGAACCAACCTTAGCCACTGGGGGCAGACACCAAAAACAAAGGGAGCTCCGAACCTGCAGTCTGTGAAAAGCAGACCCGCAAACACAGTAAGTTTAGCAAAATGAAAACACAGAGAAACACACAGCAGATGAAGGAGCAAGGTAAAAAACCCACCACACCAAACAAATGACGAGGAAATAGGCAGTCTCCCTGAAAAAGAATTCACAGTAATGAGAGTAAAGATGATCCAAAATCTTGGAAATAGGATGGAGAAAATACAAGAAACGTTTAACGAGGACCCAGAAGAACTAAAGAGCAAACAAACACTGAGGAACAACACAATAGACGAAATTAAAAATTCTCTAGAAGGAATCAACAGCAGAATACCTGAGGCAGAAGAACAGATAAGTGACCCGGAAGATGAAATAATGGAAATAACGACTGCAGAGCAGAATAAAGAAAAAAGAATGAAAAGAATCGAGGACAGTCTCAGAGACCTCTGGGACAACATTAAACGCCCCAACATTCGAATTATAGGGGTCCCGGAAGAGGAAGAGCAAAAGAAAGGGACGGAGAAAATATCCGAAGAGATTATAGCTGAAAACTTCCCTAATATGGGAAAGGAAATAGTCAATCAAGGCCAGGAAGCGCAGACAGTCGCATACAGGATGAATCCAAGGAGAAACACGCCAAGAGACATATTAATCAAACTATCAAAGATTAAATACACAGAAAATATATTAAAAGCAGCAAGGGAAAAACAGTAAATAACACACAAGGGAATCCCCATAAGCTGAACAGCTCATCTTTCAGCAGAAATTCTGCAAGCCAGAAGGGAGTGGCAGGACATAGTTAAAGTGATTCAGGAGAAAAACCTACAACCAAGATTACTCTACCCAGCAAGCTACCACCTTTTAATTCATTGTTTGCAAGCCCCTCTCTAGAAGCAGACATCTCTAACAGGTGAATGACGCACACCAGTTTCTGCGTCACGCCCTAGCTGGGTCAACTGCCTAGGCGTTTAAAAAATATTAAATAGTAGAGAAAACAATTATAAGGGCATCATCACTCACTTATATATACTATTTCTATAAAACATCTCAGTATTTAATTTATACTACAGAAGAGTTACAGAAACTTTCTAACCTCTTTCCCTCCAAATAGTGGACTGGCTAAATAAGAACTGGTACATCCAGAAGATGCAGCCATTAAAAATAATCTTTGCCAGCTCTTTTCGGAGATATAGCTGACTCTAGGATTGGAGCAGAAAATTACAATATGATTCTGGAACATCCTGTCATATCAGAAGTTAAATATCAAAGATGACTGGATCATGCTGAAAAGGACTCAGGAAGCAGAAAAGTTACCTGGGCTAGGCCGGGAGGCCAGGCGCGCCGCGGCGCGGGGAACGGGCTCCGGGGCGCGTCCTCTGCTCGCTGCGCGGAGGCTGGGGCGTGGAGTGGAAGCCGCAGACGCGGGCCGCTCGCCGAGCTCCCCGCTCCCTTTTGCAGGAGCCACGGGCACTCCTCAGAGAACACGCCCAGGGATGGCGCCCGGCCAGGCTCGGCCGCCTCGAGACTTCAGGACCGTTACTCGCCGCCCGGGAGGGAGCGCCGCGGGAATTCAGGACCGACCCGCCGCGGCTACCTTCTCTATCTATCCCGGCGCAGAGGCGCGCTAAGACTCCGGGCGTCCTGTGCTCGCTGCGCGGAGGCTCGGGCGTGGAGAGGAAGCCGCAGACGCGGGCCGCTCGCCGAGCTCCCCGCCCCCTTTGGCAGGAGCCAGGGGCGCTCCTCAGAGAACTCGCCCAGGAATGGCGCCCGCCCAGGCTCGGCCGCGGGACTTCAGGACCCTCGTGCCGCGGCTGCCTCCTCTACCCGGGCGCTGAGGCGCGCTCCGAGTCCACGCCCCCAGACCCTTGCCAATCTCGTGAGCCTTCAGATTTCCACTGAGATTCCCGCCTGGCTGTCTATCCCCCGCCCCTCCCAGACGCACCGCCCCCCCGACCCCGCCCCCCGCCGCCCAGGTCGGGGCACGGTGCTCCTGGCCTTCAGCCGCGCGGCTGGCAGGGTCTAGGGGCTTCCGCCAGGTGTCACGCCTGTGCCTCTGAGGTGGGAGAGCCGAGTTCAGGACACTGGTCCACCAGAGACCTCCCGGCTCCACTCCACGTACTATCAGACGGCGAAAGCTCTCCCAGAGA
>NW_020840745.1:0-2704 GCF_003676395.1 Aethalodelphis obliquidens | reverse complement strand
TTAAGAGCTATTATTTTATTATTATTATGCTATCATTAAATATCACTATTACCTAAATGTCATTATTGCTAAAATTGCTGTAAAACTACCGCAATAACCCATGATGAATTCCCCTCTTCTGTTTCCTTGTTTAAATGGAGAATATATATATAAATCTAGACAGAGAACACTTTAGTGATCCTATTCAGTGGAGTGAGAATTTCCATGGCACTGATTAAAACAAATCCTGAATTGCATGGACTTAAGATAGCAGAGAAGGGCTTCCCTAGTGGCGCAGTGGTTGAGAGTCCACCTGCCGATGCAGGGGACATGGGTTCGTGACCCAGTCGGGGAAGATCCCATGTGCCGTGGAGCGGCTGGGCCTGTGAGCCATGGCTGCTGAGTCTGCGCGTCCGGAGCCTGTGCTCTGCAATGGGAGAGGCCGCAGCAGTGAGAGACCCGCAAACCGAAAAGAAAAAAAAAAAAAAAAAAAAGATAGCAGAGAGGCTAAGAGATTTGAAGTTAGACATCCCCAAGTGTGAATTCTACTGTGACCCTCTTCTAGCACTAGAACCTTGAGGAAGTTGCTTAAACTTTCTGAGCTTTACTACTAGTTTCCTCATCTGTATCTTTTTCAGGACTGTTTATCAAGCATCTTCCTGTTCTCTATGCTTGGACGTATCAATGAATAAATTAGACAAGAGCCTTTGCCTGCGTGCTCCTTCTTGCATGCTTTCTCCCTCCTTACACTCTCGTGTGGAAACGGATGTTATAAATAAATTCTATGCTTTGTCACAAGTTGATGGGTGCTACGGGATAAGGAAAAGGATGTGAAGCTCCCTGAAGAGGCTTGGGTTGGGAGTGCTGGAGGAGTGTACAGGTAGGTTCTGATTTTAAATAGGGTAGTCAGGGTGGATTTTATAAGTTGACATTTGAGCAAAGACTTGAAGTGAGGGAGTTGTCAGAATGTATGATGGGGAGACCACTCCCTGGGAGCAAGAATAACCAGTCCCAAAACTCTAAGGCAGAAATATGCCGGGCAGCTTGGAGGAATATCAAGGAGGCCACCCTGGCTGACTTAGCCAGTGGGGAGGAAGAGACAGCAGGAGGGCTGGAGGTCGGATATGTGATGGGATGGATTGGGTAAGTCCTGGGAGGCCATCACATGCATTGTGTCTTTTACTCTAAATGTAGGCAGCCAGGGGCAGGATTTTAGCCAAGGTGTGGCATGAACTGTCTCTTGTTTGAAAAGCGTAACTCTATCTGTGGCCTTGAGGATGTGGGGAGAGAGTGGAGTCAGGGAGAATCTCGGGAGGTGGCTACAGGATCCTCGAGGTCTATGTTGGTGGCCTGCACCAGGCTGCTAGCGGCTGGTAATTCTCAGAAGTGGCACATTGGGAAGGTTGTGACAGCATTTCGTGGTAGATTGAATGCAAGAATGGAAAGGAAGAGGGGGTCAAGGGTGAATTCGAGATTTAGGGCCTGGGGAACTGGAAAGGTGTGGTTACTGTCACCTAAGATGGAAAAAGTTTGGGGTAGAGCATGTTTGGGGGATTAAAGACCAGTTTTGGAGGTATAAGATTTGAGATGTTTTCGTGACGTCCAAGTAGAGATGCTGAGTACACAGTTGGATACACAAGTCTGCAGTTCTGAAGAAAGGTCTAAACTAGAGATACACTTTAATACAATGGAGATATTAAGAATAATTACATGGAAGCGCTGTTTTAAAGATAAAATGAAGTAATGCAGTTAGCACTCTGTCTTCTCAAAACATTTAATAACTGTTAGCTAAAATAATTACCTGAAATGAAAAAATACCTATAGTTTGTTTTGTTGTTTGCAGTAAAAGTGAATAAAATGTCACAATTATTTTAATAGTATTTGTGACACAGTAGTTTTAGTTAAGACACCATGACTACAAACATTTACAGTAAACCTTTCAGTCTCCTACTTTTCACTCTGATAGGGTACTTGGAACCATATTTTGTAAGGTTTAAGTTAGTTGTCATAGGGTACCTCTTTAATTAGAAGTAATTCTGAACTGTCTAGTTCCATGCAGTTTTATATACATATATGTATAATTATTATTTTATGATTTATCAAACTCAGTTGAAAATTTGCATCACTGATACACATTAGAATTTAAGCGTTTACCCAGGTATTCAAGGAAAAAAATGTACTTGTCTTGTAATTTCCATAGGGGTACTTACTTTCACATCTTCCCTTCACTTTGCAATTGAAAACATGGCAGGGGAAATATTATCTTACTGGTCTTTGAGTTCCCCTTAGCTATCTGCAAGTCCTTAAACAGCCTTTGTGGCTTAACCAAAATTCTCTTCCATCTTCATTCCGCTAACAGATATTGGTCTAAGCACGTACTTATACTAAAAAATGCATGACCATGTTGTCTCTACACATCTGTAATTTTATGTTAACACTATCATTATGTAAGCTATACTTTAATTGTAATTATAACAGATTTTATGTCAACACACATCCATTTCTAGTGTTCATCTGGTGTTCAGGGGGAGAGCAGCATGTCGTAAATTTTATCAAAATATAACATCTGAAGAATAGAACAGAGGGTAATTGTGTAATTCTGTATTCACTCTAATTAAGTTCAGTGGAGTTGGCATAATAGAATTAAGATGAAAAAAAAAAAAGACTTTGAGGTACCTTGGCTCCCTCTCCTAACACACCCTTTTCGTATCCGAGAGCAGAGACT
>NW_020840744.1:0-2712 GCF_003676395.1 Aethalodelphis obliquidens | reverse complement strand
TGTTCAGAAAGGAGGGAGCACCAATTTCACCTGCAGTTTCCCTTCCAGCTCTTTTTATGCTTCATACTGGTATAGATGGGAAGCTGGAAAAAGCCCTAAGGACCTGTTTTAATGACTGTAAATGAGGATGAAAAGGAGGAAGGATAAGTAAGAATCACTCTGAATAGTAAGAAGGGTTACAGCTGCATGTACATCAAAGGATCCCAGGCTGAAGACTCAGCCACATCTCTCTGTGCCTGCACACAGTGCCCTTCAGCCTCTGCATCCCATGCCCAAGCCTGTGCCTGGTGCTGCTCTGGTACCAGCATTGAGAAAGAGCCATGTGTGAGGTAGAAACGGCAAATTCAATGAATTACAGTGTTTGCTATAACCAGGGGGAAATGCAATGATACATAAACAAGCGTTCCAGTCACTGTACCTCCGTCAACTAACAGGACTGTCATTACACATCACTCACCTCCATTCCCACCAGTATATTGGACATATCATTGAATCAGATTCCTAGCCTCCTCTTTTGCCATGATTCCAAGTGAACTAGATAGTTTCTCAATCCTTTCTAAAATAATCTGATTAAAGTAGGGTAATATTCACCACTCGTTGCTGCATCCTACTTCATTGAAGGCATGTTCTTCAACACAAAAAGAAAGAACAAAGAAGACAAATGGGAAAAGCAAATAATTTTTTATTGATTTCTCCTAGGTTTTCACAAAAACTTTCTTAAAGATTTTGAAGTGAATATACCTTCTTTTCCGTAAGGGAGTTAACATCCGAGTGCCCTATAAGCTCACTCTCATGTGGCTCATTTCCAAGAGTATTAGAGTGTATTATGTGTTGACTATTCATGCTCTCTCACCCTTACTGTGCTAATCTTTAGCTGGACTATATTTTCTATACTTGGCCTCACTGTGGACTTTGGACACGGCAATGTGACCAGCTTTGACCAATGGAATGTGAGTGGATAGGAAGTATGTTATATCATAGCTAAAACTAAATATATTCACATGGCATGTCTTCTTTTGTTTCTTCCCTGCACTTACCAGGTAGCGGTTGTCCTTTCAGCTTTTATCCATAATGTGAAGAAGACGCAAGGTCCAGAATGAAAAGAAAACTCATAGTAGCGGAACGGAATCGTCCTGTATCCAGGAGCAGAGCCTCAGAGTGCTGGGACTGCAGTTGACCCACAGCTAACATACCATGGACAACTCAGTAAACTTTGTTCTTGTGAGCCACTGACATTGTGAGGTTGTTTGTACTGAGCATTACCCTAGTCAAAGTTGACTGATATATGAAGTCATATCAATTCTGTCTTCTAAATATTTCTCACATTCAACCACCTCTTTTTTTTTTTTTTTTTGCGGTATGCGGGCCTCTCGCTGTTGTGGCCTGTCTCGTTGGGGAGCACAGGCTCCGGACGCGCAGGCTCAGCGGCCATGGCTCACGGGCCCGTCCGCTCCGCGGCATCTTCCTGGACCGGGGCACGAACCCGTATCCCCTGCATCGGCAGGCGGACTCTCAACCACTGCGCCACCAGGGAAGCCCCAACCACCTCTTTTTACTTGCCTTGTTACTATCCTGGTCCAGGTGCTCATAACCTCTCAGTGAGGTGGTTGGAATAACTTCTTAAATGTATCCCCTATCCATGAGCTCTTACTTCCCAAATCTATCTCTGAAGTTATCATTCTAAAATACACATCAGATTAGATTGCTGTTCTATTTCAGGACCTTCTATGGCTCCCCATGACCCAAAAGTAAAAACCAAGGTTTATGTGGCCATCTACAGTATTACTTCCAGTAAGTGTTCATCTTCCTCCCCAGTATTACACCAAGATTTCTGAACATCAGCCATATCAAATGAACTCACTCTCATATTTTCTTCTTATAAATATTATTTCTTTCTCAAGTTGGCAAAATCCTATTCAATCTTCAGGACCCAGTAAATGTCACATTTACTTTTAAAAAGATTTTCCAGATTACATAAATTATATTTATTTGCCCTCTCCCTCTTTTAGTGTTCTGTACACAGTTTTGCAATAGCACGTATCTACTATGCTGAGAATATTTTTTGGTTTTAACTCTTCACTAGTCCAAATTCCTCAAGGATAGGGGCCCATACATATTATTCTTTAATCCCAGCTGTTATTATTGTCCCTGACTTACAAGAACCATTCAGTACACCTGCCTACAGCTTGACCACAGTTTAGACAAGTGCACTGATTAATGAGAGCTGGTTTGTGAAGCGGGTTTATATGAGTGGGCTGGAAACCTTCCACTACAGGAACACTTGAAGATACTTCTACTTCATTATATCCCTCAAGCCAACACATGGCTATGTTTCCCACTCTTACACCTGGTTCTTACTTAAACCATCATCCCAGGAGGCCAATGTGTCCCCATCTAAGCATATGTATCAACACAGCCATACAGAAGTTTGTCTCCATATAGTCGTGGTTTTTAACATCAACTGTAAATGAAATGGTGCGTGAAAATTCTGTATGTTTTTATAACGTATCATTTCTATACTTTACGATATCTCCTTTGACTCTCTTTGCTCTTAGTACAGCTTACCCAGGACCTTTTGATGAGTCATGGTAGATGACCGTAAAGACAACTCATATCATTAAATGAATCTTCCTCAACCTTCTGCTTTCCACATGAAACATTCCTGCTTTTACACATATAATTCACTTTCCCTCCCCTAATAATAAAAAAGAT
>NW_020840743.1:0-2716 GCF_003676395.1 Aethalodelphis obliquidens | reverse complement strand
GGTTAGGGGACGACAGAGGTGTAGGGTTAGAGTACGTGTCACGGGACTGCATAGGAACGGGGATTGTTCAGGGTGCAGCTGAGGGGACGACAGAGGTGTTGGGTTAGATTACATGTCAGGGGAAGGCTTAGGATTGGGCACAGTTAGGCTTAGGAACGGGGACTGTTGAGGGTCCAGGTTAGGGGACGACAGAGGTGTAGGGTTAGAGTACGTGTCAGGGGATGAATTAGGAATTGGGACCGTTGAGGGTCCAGGTTAGGGGACGACAGAATTGTAGGGTTAGAGTACGTGTCAAGGGACAGCTTAGTAATGGGGATTTTTCAGGGTCCAGTTTAGGGGACGACAGAGGTGTAGGGTTAGAGTACGTGTCAGGGGACGGCTTAGGAACATGGACTCTTGAGGGTCCAGGTTAGGGGACGACAGAGGTGTAGTGTTAGCGTACGTGTCAGGGGAAGGCATAGGATTGGGGTAGCGTTCGGCTTAGGAACGGGGACTCTTGAGTCTCCAGGTTAGGGCACGATCAAGGTATAGGTTTAGAGTACGTGTCTGTCAGGGGACGGCTTAGGAACGGGGACGGTTGATGTTCCAGTTACGGGACGACAGAGGTGTAGGGTTAGAGTACGTGTCTGTCAGGGGACAGCTTAGGAATGGGGACTTTTGAGGCTCCAGCTTATGGGACGACAGAAGGGTAAGGTTACAGTACGTGTCAGGGGATTGCTTAGGATCACGGACTGTTGAGGGTCATATTAGGGGACGACAGATGTGTAGGGTTAGAGAACGTGTCAGGGGACGGCTTAGGATTGGGGCAGGGATTGGGGCAGTGTTAGGCTTAGGAACGGGGACTGTTGAGGGTCCAGGTTAGGGGACGACAGAGTTGTACGATTAGAGTATGTGTCAGGGGACGGCTTAGGATTGGGGCAGGGTAAGGATTAGAATCGGGGACTGTTGAGTGTCCACGTTAGGGGATGACAGACTTTTATGTTTAGAGTACGTCTCAGGGGACGTCAGAGGATTGGGGCAGTGTTAGGCTTTGGAACGGAGACTGTTGAGTATCTAGGTTAGGGGACGACAGATATGTAGTTTTAGAGTACGTGTCAGGGGACGGCTTAGGATTAGGGCAGGGTTTGGGGCAGAGTTAGTCTTAGGAAAGGGGACTGTTGAGGGTCCAGGTAAGGGGACGACAGAGGTGTAGGGTTAGAGTATGTGTCAGAGGACGGCTTACGATTGGGACAGGATTAAGCTTAGGAACAGGGACTGTTGAGGCTCCAGGATATGAGATGACAGAGGTGTAGGTTTAGAGTACGTGTCTTGGGTTGGCTTACGATTGGGGCAGGGATTGGGGCAGGGTTAGGCTTAGGAGAGGGGACTCTTGAGGGTCCAGGTTAGGGGATGACAGAGGTGTAGGGTTAGAGTACGTGTCAGGGGACGCCTTAGGAATGATGACTGTTGAGGGTCCAGGTTAGGGGACGACAGAGGTGTAGGGTTAGAGTACGTGTCACGGGACTGCATAGGAACGGGGATTGTTCAGGGTGCAGGTGAGGGGACGACAGAGGTGTTGGGTTAGAGTACATGTCAGGGGAAAGCTTAGGATTGGGCACAGTTAGGCTTAGGAACGGGGACTGTTGAGGGTCCAGATTAGGGGACAACAGAGGTGTAGGGTTAGACTACGTGTCAGGGGATGAATTAGGAATTGGGACCGTTGAGGGTCCAGGTTAGGGGACGACAGAGTTGTAGGGTTAGAGGACGTGTCAGGAGACGGCTTATGATTGATGCAGTGTTAGAGTTAGGAAAGCGGACTGTTGAGGGTCCAGGTTATGGGACGACAGTGGTGTAGGGTTAGAGTACGAGTCAGTGGATGGCTTAGGATAGGGGTAGTGTTACTCTTAGGAACGGGGACTCTTGAGGGTCCAGGTTAGGGGACGACAGAGGGGTAGGGTTAGAGTACGTGTCAGGGGAGGGCTTAGGATTGGGTCAGGGTTAGGCTTAGGAACGGGGACCCTTGAGGGTCCAGGTTAGGGGATGACAGAAGTGTAGGATTTGTGTACGTGTGAGGGGATGGCTTAGGATTGGGGAAGGGTAAGGCTTAGGAACGGGGACTGTTGAGGGTACAGGTTAGGGTACGACAGAGGTGTACCTTTAGAGTACGTGTCAGGGGATGGCTTAGGATTGGGGCAAGGTTAGGCATAGGAACGTGGACTGTTGAGTGTCCAGTTTAGGGAACGACAGAGGTGTAGGTTTAGAGTACGTGTCAGGGGATGGCTTAGGAACGGGGACTGCTGAGCGTCCATGGTTGGGGACGACAGAGGTGTAGCGTTAGAGTACGTGTCAGGGGACGGCTTAGGATTGGGGGCGGGTTATGCTTAGAAACGGGGACTGTTGAGGGTCCAGGTTAGGGGACGACAGATTTGTAGAATTAGAGTACGTGTCAGGGGCGACTTAGGAACGGGGCAGGGATTGGGGCAGTGTTAGTCTTAGGAACGGGTACTGTTGAGTGTCCAGGTTAGGGTACGTGTCAGGGGACTGCTTAGGATTGGAGCAGGGATTGGGGCAGGGATAGGCTAAGGAAAGGGGACTGTTGAGGTCCCAGGATAGTGGCTGACAGAATTGTAGGGTTAGAGTACGTGTCAGGGGACGGCTTAGGATTGGGGCAGGGATTGGGGCAGTGTTAGGCTTAGGAACGGGAACTGTTGAGGGTCCAGGTTAGGGGACGACAGAG
>NW_020840742.1:0-2717 GCF_003676395.1 Aethalodelphis obliquidens | reverse complement strand
TGCGGGAGAATCACCTTCACTAACAGCCAAAAGTGCTTGAGTGAGTACGACCTTATCTCGATGTGCCCTGATGCGCATGCGACAGACAAAGCATAATCCCAAATACACAGCAGACTCCAAAGATTCCTACCCCCACCCACTCTTTAAAAAAGGAAAAGGCAGAAGAGAGCCAAGAGGATTCTCTGCCCTAAGCAAGGGAAGAATCATCAGGAACATCCAGCTCAGCATCTTCTCTGAAGTTTTCTTCAACAATTCTCGTCAGTCTTGATGGCACCCAGATCGGATCTTGATCCTGTGGGGAGACACAAAGAGATCCCCTGGATCGAGTAATAACACGATCCGGGCCCTTCCATTGATTGGACAACACATCTTTTCACATCACTTTGCCATAATTTTTATGGTTTGTTGCCACATGGCGTTCAGCAGAGGTTTCTTTATCATCATTTAAATGTAATCTCTGTCTAGGGGTACAGTTCTCTGCGATTCCCCCTTTTTGTTTTATTAAGAGTTCTTTAAGCGTGCGATTTGTGCGTTCTATAATTCCTTGTCCTTGTGGATTATAGGGCAAGCCTGTAATATGAATCACCTGCATTTTTTGACAAAAAAGAGCAAAGCTTTTGGAAGTATAGGCTGGGCCATTATCAGTCTTAATCTTAGCGGGTTTGCCCCACGCTGCCCAAGCTTCAAGGCAGTGGGTAATAACATTTTGAACCTTTTCTCCAAAAAGAGGCGTGGCATGTACCACTCCAGAACAGGTATCCACTGAAACATGTACATATTGGAGCGTTCCAAAGGAGGAAACATGGGTAACATCCATTTGCCATAATTCATTTGGAAGAATGCCTCTGGGGTTAACCCCAGTCTTTTGGGTAGGCAAAAATTGGGCACAAGCAGAACAACTCTTCACAATATTCCTAGCCAAAGCTCTGGTAATGTTAAATTTTTTTTCTTAAGACTGTAGATGACACATGATATAGCTTATGAAACTCTTGAGCCTGTGTCGTAGAGTCTAGCGCTGTTAGAGCGCGTGTGGCCAGATCAACTTGTTCATTAGCTTTAGCCATGGGGCCGGGTAACAAAGAATGAGCCCGAATATGGGTAATATAAAAGGGATGTTGACGATGTAATATTTGACATCTTATTCCTGTCAACAAGGAAGCTACAGTGCTAGATGTTTTAATAAAAGAAATAACTTCTAAGTGCTTAACAGCATTCACCACATATAAGGAATCAGAAATTAAATTAAAAGGCTCTTGAAAGCGTCTAAAAACTTCTAAAACTACTTGACATTCAACCACTTGAGGAGTATCAGGTCGACATTCAATGATCACTGGTTGTTTTCCTTGGACCATATAAGCTCCTTTTCCCGTTTTAGACCCGTCTGTATAAATGGTCAAAGCATTAAACAGTGGCTGATCTACAGTAATTCTTGGGAATACAACAGGTAGTTGAGTCACAAACTTCAAAAGTTCACTCTTTGGCAAATGATTATCAATAATACCAGAAAATATACATATAAGTATGGACCACTCGGAAGTAGTTGCTGCTAGCACTTCTACTTGATCTTTCGTATATGGGACTACAAGCCTTTCGGGCGTTCTTGCAAAAGAGGAAACACATTGCTTAATACCCAATAAGGTGACCTCGGCAACCATAGATGGGTAATGTGACAAAGTTCTCATTCCCATAGATTTGGTGTGAATCCACAATAAAGGTCCACTTTGCCAAAGAACACCAGTTGGAAACCCCAAGGTAGGAAGAATACACATCCAAACAGGTTGAGAATCATCACAGCGTTCTAATTGTGCTTGTTCTACCTTTTGAAGTGCCTGATGGGCTTCTGGGGTCAATTGGCGTGGGGAATTAAGATCAGGATTTCCCTCTAATATACTAAACAAAGGTTTTAGATCCAAGCGGGTTAAACTTAAATATGGCCGAATCCAATTCACATCTCCAAGTAACCTTTGAAAATCATTTAATGTTTTTAAGCAATTAGTCCTAATCTCAATTTTTTGAGGTACTATCCTATTCCTATGTACAGTAGCTCCTAAAAAATTTACAACATCTCCCTTCTGTATGTTTTCGGGAGCAAGAAATAATCCCCTATTCCCTAAATATTTGATCAAAACGCCTAAGGCCTGTTCAAGCAACTCCATACAAGGGGCTGACAATAAAACATCATCCATATAGTGAATAATCCTAACTTTAGGAAATTCATTTCTTACTGGTTGCAAGGCCATGTCAACATAAAGTTGGCACATAGTAGGACTATTGGCCATACCTTGAGGGAGCACAACCCAATGATATCTCTTATCGGGCTGTTCATGATTAACAGAGGGCAGAGTAAAGGCAAATCTTTCTTTATCTCGACTATTCAAAGGAATAGAAAAGAAACAATCTTTAATATCTACTGCTATAAGCAAACGCCATTTCCCTAATTTTTTCTTAATAACAAAAATCGGACTGGGAGGGTTCTAAATGCCCTAATTATAGCTGCTCATCCACTAGTTTGGATGCCGCCTCCAGCTTTTCCTTTGACAAAGGCCACTGAGGTACCCACACAGGTGTTGTGGTCCTCCATGTAATAGGAATCATAAACTCAGTGACCCTTGAGAAAAACCCAAGCCTCGGCGGTTTAAATTTCCGCGGGCTTCTATAGGGGCGGTCATACCTTGTAACTTACGTCTTATCCCTCTATTAGGTATCAGGGGCGGAAG
>NW_020840741.1:0-2717 GCF_003676395.1 Aethalodelphis obliquidens | reverse complement strand
TGCGGGAGAATCACCTTCACTAACAGCCAAAAGTGCTTGAGTGAGTACGACCTTATCTCGATGTGCCCTGATGCGCATGCGACAGACAAAGCATAATCCCAAATACACAGCAGACTCCAAAGATTCCTACCCCCACCCACTCTTTAAAAAAGGAAAAGGCAGAAGAGAGCCAAGAGGATTCTCTGCCCTAAGCAAGGGAAGAATCATCAGGAACATCCAGCTCAGCATCTTCTCTGAAGTTTTCTTCAACAATTCTCGTCAGTCTTGATGGCACCCAGATCGGATCTTGATCCTGTGGGGAGACACAAAGAGATCCCCTGGATCGAGTAATAACACGATCCGGGCCCTTCCATTGATTGGACAACACATCTTTTCACATCACTTTGCCATAATTTTTATGGTTTGTTGCCACATGGCGTTCAGCAGAGGTTTCTTTATCATCATTTAAATGTAATCTCTGTCTAGGGGTACAGTTCTCTGCGATTCCCCCTTTTTGTTTTATTAAGAGTTCTTTAAGCGTGCGATTTGTGCGTTCTATAATTCCTTGTCCTTGTGGATTATAGGGCAAGCCTGTAATATGAATCACCTGCATTTTTTGACAAAAAAGAGCAAAGCTTTTGGAAGTATAGGCTGGGCCATTATCAGTCTTAATCTTAGCGGGTTTGCCCCACGCTGCCCAAGCTTCAAGGCAGTGGGTAATAACATTTTGAACCTTTTCTCCAAAAAGAGGCGTGGCATGTACCACTCCAGAACAGGTATCCACTGAAACATGTACATATTGGAGCGTTCCAAAGGAGGAAACATGGGTAACATCCATTTGCCATAATTCATTTGGAAGAATGCCTCTGGGGTTAACCCCAGTCTTTTGGGTAGGCAAAAATTGGGCACAAGCAGAACAACTCTTCACAATATTCCTAGCCAAAGCTCTGGTAATGTTAAATTTTTTTTCTTAAGACTGTAGATGACACATGATATAGCTTATGAAACTCTTGAGCCTGTGTCGTAGAGTCTAGCGCTGTTAGAGCGCGTGTGGCCAGATCAACTTGTTCATTAGCTTTAGCCATGGGGCCGGGTAACAAAGAATGAGCCCGAATATGGGTAATATAAAAGGGATGTTGACGATGTAATATTTGACATCTTATTCCTGTCAACAAGGAAGCTACAGTGCTAGATGTTTTAATAAAAGAAATAACTTCTAAGTGCTTAACAGCATTCACCACATATAAGGAATCAGAAATTAAATTAAAAGGCTCTTGAAAGCGTCTAAAAACTTCTAAAACTACTTGACATTCAACCACTTGAGGAGTATCAGGTCGACATTCAATGATCACTGGTTGTTTTCCTTGGACCATATAAGCTCCTTTTCCCGTTTTAGACCCGTCTGTATAAATGGTCAAAGCATTAAACAGTGGCTGATCTACAGTAATTCTTGGGAATACAACAGGTAGTTGAGTCACAAACTTCAAAAGTTCACTCTTTGGCAAATGATTATCAATAATACCAGAAAATATACATATAAGTATGGACCACTCGGAAGTAGTTGCTGCTAGCACTTCTACTTGATCTTTCGTATATGGGACTACAAGCCTTTCGGGCGTTCTTGCAAAAGAGGAAACACATTGCTTAATACCCAATAAGGTGACCTCGGCAACCATAGATGGGTAATGTGACAAAGTTCTCATTCCCATAGATTTGGTGTGAATCCACAATAAAGGTCCACTTTGCCAAAGAACACCAGTTGGAAACCCCAAGGTAGGAAGAATACACATCCAAACAGGTTGAGAATCATCACAGCGTTCTAATTGTGCTTGTTCTACCTTTTGAAGTGCCTGATGGGCTTCTGGGGTCAATTGGCGTGGGGAATTAAGATCAGGATTTCCCTCTAATATACTAAACAAAGGTTTTAGATCCAAGCGGGTTAAACTTAAATATGGCCGAATCCAATTCACATCTCCAAGTAACCTTTGAAAATCATTTAATGTTTTTAAGCAATTAGTCCTAATCTCAATTTTTTGAGGTACTATCCTATTCCTATGTACAGTAGCTCCTAAAAAATTTACAACATCTCCCTTCTGTATGTTTTCGGGAGCAAGAAATAATCCCCTATTCCCTAAATATTTGATCAAAACGCCTAAGGCCTGTTCAAGCAACTCCATACAAGGGGCTGACAATAAAACATCATCCATATAGTGAATAATCCTAACTTTAGGAAATTCATTTCTTACTGGTTGCAAGGCCATGTCAACATAAAGTTGGCACATAGTAGGACTATTGGCCATACCTTGAGGGAGCACAACCCAATGATATCTCTTATCGGGCTGTTCATGATTAACAGAGGGCAGAGTAAAGGCAAATCTTTCTTTATCTCGACTATTCAAAGGAATAGAAAAGAAACAATCTTTAATATCTACTGCTATAAGCAAACGCCATTTCCCTAATTTTTTCTTAATAACAAAAATCGGACTGGGAGGGTTCTAAATGCCCTAATTATAGCTGCTCATCCACTAGTTTGGATGCCGCCTCCAGCTTTTCCTTTGACAAAGGCCACTGAGGTACCCACACAGGTGTTGTGGTCCTCCATGTAATAGGAATCATAAACTCAGTGACCCTTGAGAAAAACCCAAGCCTCGGCGGTTTAAATTTCCGCGGGCTTCTATAGGGGCGGTCATACCTTGTAACTTACGTCTTATCCCTCTATTAGGTATCAGGGGCGGAAG
>NW_020840740.1:0-2719 GCF_003676395.1 Aethalodelphis obliquidens | reverse complement strand
ACATCCTCGGTTAAATTTATTCCTTGGTATTTTGTTCTTTTTGATGCAGTTGTAAATAGGGTTTTTTTTCCTCTTTCTGATGGTTCATTATTAGTGTTTAGAAATGCAGTTGAGCTGTGTGTACTGATTTTGCATCTTTACTGAATTCATTTATTATTTCTATCAAGTTTTTTTGGTGGAATGGTGTGGAAAATTGAACTTCCAAAATCCCACTGTTTCTACCACATCCAGGTCATCCACAACAGGGAAGAAAGGGAAGTCCTTTATATTGGGAAGTCCTAATAAGTCTTTACACAGTGCCTCTAAATGACATGTGGACTTGGGGTGAACTGGATCTGGGTAAGGCTTGGCCTCTGTATGGAAGTTTGAGGTTTCCTCTGCCTTTCTGGCATGGTTTTGACATGGTGTTTTGAAAAGTACTTGACTTTCCAGTAATTTCAAACGTACAGACAGCTTTACATACAGAAAAGCAAGTCTTGTATCTTCATTAAATATATTCCTAAATATTAATGTTGACATTATTTAAAATGGAGTTGTTTTCATAAGTTCTTTTTCAGATTGTTTATTGCTAGTATATATGTATAAGATAGATTTTTGTGAATTGATATTTTTTTCTGTTACTTTGCTGAATTACTGATTAGTCAAATAATTTTTGTTGTTATAGGAAGTTTTATATTTAAGATGGTGTGATCTGTGTTCTGTGAATAGACATAGTTTTAATTTTTCCATTCACATATGGATGCCTTTGGTTTCTTCCCTCAAAACTCTGGGTAGAACTTCCAGTACACTGTTATCAGTGGTGGAGGCCAGCTTCCTGGCCTTGTTCCTGATTTCAGGAGTGAATCTTTCAGTTTTTAACATTGAGCATGGTGTTTGCTGTGGCTTTGTATACTACTCTTTTTCATATTGAACAAACTTCCTTTTATTCCTACTTTCTTGAGTGCTTGTATTATGAAATAGCACTGGATTTTGATTATAGCTTTTCCTGCAGTAATTGATAGGATCATGTGCTTTGACTTCACTTCTTTATAGTTCTTCAGTACATTGCTTAGGTTTAATATGTTGAACAACCTGACATTTCCAGTGTAGAGTTACTTGCTTATGGCATCATCCATTTAATGTTCTGTTGGCTCCATGTTGTTCTAATTTTGTGGAGGATTCTTGCGTTCATATTTCTAAGGTATACTGGTGTACTTTTCTTTCTCATGATGTATTTGTGTGACTTGATTAGATGTGGCTTGGTGTTGGTGCTTTGAAGGGTCAGCATTAGGGCTGGGACTGGGTTATGGTTGCCCTAAGCGACCCTGACGTTGCAGCCCAGGCCGCCCGCCTCTGACCAATGCGTCCCCTCGCCAGCTCTGGCCCGGCCTGCTAGAGACTCTCCCCATCCTTGGAGGGCAGGGCTGACCGCCCCTCGGCTTCCCTCCCCCCTCTGCCCGTCCGTCCGTCCTCCCTAATTCAGGACACCCCATCCTCCATGAGGCTCCTGGATTCCGGCCTGGGGGACCCACACACCCCCACGAGCTGTGTCGACCACGAGGACTGTCACCTCAAGAGGCCCCAGAAGACGGACTCCCCGGGACCTCAGTATGGGACTTTGTGTGCAGATGGGCCACCACAGAGCTGCCCGGGGTGAGCTGAGGTCACTGACCAGTGTGCGGGCGTCCTCATAGGGGGCATTTGGACCCAGACACACGGGGGAGAAGGCGATGTCATGGCAGAGACGGAGACGGGGCTGGGAGTGGCCTGGGACTGACTGACCCCAGAAGCCGTGGAGGAGTGGGCCCCCAGCACCTTGACCTTGGGCTCCAGGCCTGAGAGGAAGCGTCCCCTGTCCCAACTCCGCCCCCCATCTGGTGTTCTGTGCTGGGGCCACAGGAATCCCACACCCGGCCTGCGGGGCGTGGCGCTGTGCTTGCTGACACCCAGGACCGTCACCGGCCTCCCCCCCTCTGGGCATGACCCCCTCTCCTCCTCAGTGAGGGACCCAGGGCCCAGGACCCCCGTCCCACACTTCCCCATCACAGCAACCTCCCCCACTCCCCCAGCCACCCCTGGGGCATCTCAGGCCCCAGAAAGGAGCCGCAGCAGCGTGGTGACTTGGCGAGTGGTCACAGGCCACCGCACCCACCCCGAGACCTGAGTGTGGCCATCTGAGGAGGGACCCACAAGCCCCCCGACCCAGGCGCCCCGTTTCACAGGGCAGGTCCTCTTGCCGAGTCTCTGGAGGGGAGTGTCGAGCAGGGGTGATTGAGGTCTGTGAACATGTGGGCCAGAGAGGTCCTCCCCAGGAGCCCAGGCACAGTGAGCCTGGGGTGTGTGCATCCCTCCCCTCCTGTGCCCCACGGAGTGAGGATAAAGCCCCAGTGACCCCCAAGAAGAGACAAGACACCCAGAGGACTAGACCATCCACAGACCGGGGACTGAGTGTCCGCCTCATTTCTCTGGAGAGAACAGTGTGTTCACCGGGACTGCAGCCGGGCCCATGTGCCCACAGACACCCAGCTTTAGTGAACCAGCCACACAGCAAACCCCCTTCCAGGGTCCCCTGTGTTACTAGACGCAGCCTTCAGGGCAGGGGGCCGGCCCAAGCGAGGGTGCACATGCTCCGGACACGCACAGCCCGTCCCCCTGCCCATCTCCCGGCCCCCTCCTGCACCCTGTGACCTCAACCCCTCAGGAACCCTCCTCTCCAGGCTCCGAGCACCCGCATTTCCCA
>NW_020840739.1:0-2721 GCF_003676395.1 Aethalodelphis obliquidens | reverse complement strand
CCTAGGAATAAACCTACCTAGGGAGACCAAAGACCTGTATGCAGAAACCTATAAGACACTGATGAAAGAAATTAAGATGATCCAAACAGATGGAGAGATATACCATGTTCTTGGATTGGAAGAATCAATATTGTGAAAATGACTATACTACCAAAGGCAATCTACAGATTCAATGCAATCCCTATCAAATTACCAATGGCATTTTTTATAGAACTAGAACAAAAAAATCTTAAAATTTGTATGGAGACACAAAAGACCCCGAACAGCCAAATTGTCTTGAGGGAAAAACATGGATCTGGAGGAATCAGACTCCCTGACTTCAGACTACACTACAAAGCTACAGTAATCAAGACAATATGGTACTGGCACAAAAACAGAAATATAGATCAATGGAACAGGATAGAAAGCCCAGAGATAAACCCATGCACATATGGTCACTTTATCTTTGATAAAGGAGGCAAGAATATACAGTGGAGAAAAGACAGTCTCTTCAATAAGTGGTGCTGGGAAAACTGGACAGCTACATGTAAAAGAATGAAATTAGAATACTCCCTAACACCATACACAAAAATAAACTCAAAATGGATTGAAGACCTAAATGTAACGCCAGACACCATCAAACTCTTAGAGGAAAACATAGGCAGAACACTCCATGACATAAATCACAGCAAGATCCTTTTTGACCCACCTCCTAGAGAAATGGAAATAAAAACAAAAATAAACAAATGGGACCTTATGAAACTTAAAAGCTTTTGCACAGCAAAGGAAACCATAAACAAGACCAAAAGACATCCCTCAGAATGGGAGAAAACATTTGCAAATGAAACAACTGACAAAGGATTAATCTCCAAAATATACAAGCAACTCATGCAGCTCAATATCAAAAAAACAAACAACCCAATCCAAAAATGGGCAGAAGACCTAAATAGACATTTCTCCAAAGAAGATATACAGATTGCCAACAAACACATGAAAGAATGTTTAACATCATTAATCATTAGATAAATGCAAATCAAAACTACAATGATATGTCATCTCACACCGGTCAGAATGACCATCATCAAAAAATCTACAAACAATAACTGCTGGACAGGGTGTGGAGAAAAGGGAACCATCTTGAACTGTTGGTGGGAATGTAAATTGATACAGCCACTATGGAGAATAGTATGGAGGTTCCTTAAAAAACTAAAAATAGAACTACCATAAGACCCAGCAATCCCACTACTGGGCATATACCCTGAGAAAACCATAATTCAAAAAGAGTCATGTACCAAAATGTCCATTGCAGCTCTATTTACAATAGCCAGGACATGGAAGCCACCTAAGTGTCCATCGACAGATGAATGGATAAAGAAGATGTGGCACTTATATACAATGGAATATTACTCAGCCATAAAAAGGAACGAAACTGAGTTATTTGTAGTGAGGTGGATGGACCTAGAGACTGTCATACAGAGTGAAGTAAGTCAGAAAGAGAAAAACAAATACCATATGCTAACACATATATATGGAATCTAAAAAAAAAAGAAAGAAAAATAATGGTCAGAAGAACCTAGGGGCAAGACAGGAATAAAGATGCAGACCTGCTAGAGAATGGACTTGAGGATACGGGGAGGGGGAAGGGTAAGCTGTGACAAAGTGAGAGAATGGCATGGACATATATACACTACCAAACGTAAAATAGATAGCTAGTGGGAAGCAGCCGCATAGCACAGGGAGATCAGCTTGGTGCTTTGTGACCACCTAGAGGGGTGGGATAGGGAGGGTGGGAGGGAGGGAGTTGCAAGAGGGAAGAGATATGGGGACATATGTGTATGTATAACTGATTCACCTTGTTATAAAGCGGAAACTAACACACCATTGTAAAGCAATTATACCCCAATAAAGATGTTAAAAAAAAGCGTGGGGGGGAAAGTACATCTACCCACAGACTTTTCTTTGTCCCTAACCCCTTGCTTGGATTGTTTTGTAAATCCGGTGCCAAAATCACCAAGGGAGGGTGTGCAGGGACAAAAGTATTTTATCCTTGAAAGTTGCTATGAAAGTAGCGCTTTAATATTTTCATGATAACAACAGCAAAAACAAAATGGTAATTACATGACGTGAAGGATTTAACTATTCTTACTGTGGTAAACATTTTGCAGGGTATACATGTATCAAATCACCACATTGTACACCTCAAACATTCATGTTATATGTCAATTTTTATCTCATTAAAGGTGGGGGGAGGGGGGCTTCCCTGGTGGCGCAGTGGTTAAGAATCCGGCTGCCAATGCAGGGGACACGCGTTCAAGCCCTGGTCTAGGAAGATCCCACATGCCACGGAGCAACTAAGCCCGTGCGCCACAACTACTGAGCCTGTGCTCTAGACCCTGCGAGCCACAACTACTGAAGTCTGCACGCCACCACTACTGAGCCCACGCACAGCAACTACTGAAGCCCACACGCCTAGAGCCCATGCTCTGCAACAAGAGAAGCCACCACAATGAGAAGCCCACGCACCGCAACGAAGAGTAGCCCCCGCTCGCCACAACTACAGGAAGGCTGTGCACAGCAAGGAAGACCCAACGCAGCCCAAAATAAATAAATTTATTTTAAAATAATAATAAATAAATAAAGCTGGGGCAAAAGAGACAAAATCGAAGGGGTAAATACTGCTATCTTCACCATACAGAATCTTCACATTCGGGAGCATGTTAATTATTTATTCAAGACTTTTTT
>NW_020840738.1:0-2721 GCF_003676395.1 Aethalodelphis obliquidens | reverse complement strand
CCTAGGAATAAACCTACCTAGGGAGACCAAAGACCTGTATGCAGAAACCTATAAGACACTGATGAAAGAAATTAAGATGATCCAAACAGATGGAGAGATATACCATGTTCTTGGATTGGAAGAATCAATATTGTGAAAATGACTATACTACCAAAGGCAATCTACAGATTCAATGCAATCCCTATCAAATTACCAATGGCATTTTTTATAGAACTAGAACAAAAAAATCTTAAAATTTGTATGGAGACACAAAAGACCCCGAACAGCCAAATTGTCTTGAGGGAAAAACATGGATCTGGAGGAATCAGACTCCCTGACTTCAGACTACACTACAAAGCTACAGTAATCAAGACAATATGGTACTGGCACAAAAACAGAAATATAGATCAATGGAACAGGATAGAAAGCCCAGAGATAAACCCATGCACATATGGTCACTTTATCTTTGATAAAGGAGGCAAGAATATACAGTGGAGAAAAGACAGTCTCTTCAATAAGTGGTGCTGGGAAAACTGGACAGCTACATGTAAAAGAATGAAATTAGAATACTCCCTAACACCATACACAAAAATAAACTCAAAATGGATTGAAGACCTAAATGTAACGCCAGACACCATCAAACTCTTAGAGGAAAACATAGGCAGAACACTCCATGACATAAATCACAGCAAGATCCTTTTTGACCCACCTCCTAGAGAAATGGAAATAAAAACAAAAATAAACAAATGGGACCTTATGAAACTTAAAAGCTTTTGCACAGCAAAGGAAACCATAAACAAGACCAAAAGACATCCCTCAGAATGGGAGAAAACATTTGCAAATGAAACAACTGACAAAGGATTAATCTCCAAAATATACAAGCAACTCATGCAGCTCAATATCAAAAAAACAAACAACCCAATCCAAAAATGGGCAGAAGACCTAAATAGACATTTCTCCAAAGAAGATATACAGATTGCCAACAAACACATGAAAGAATGTTTAACATCATTAATCATTAGATAAATGCAAATCAAAACTACAATGATATGTCATCTCACACCGGTCAGAATGACCATCATCAAAAAATCTACAAACAATAACTGCTGGACAGGGTGTGGAGAAAAGGGAACCATCTTGAACTGTTGGTGGGAATGTAAATTGATACAGCCACTATGGAGAATAGTATGGAGGTTCCTTAAAAAACTAAAAATAGAACTACCATAAGACCCAGCAATCCCACTACTGGGCATATACCCTGAGAAAACCATAATTCAAAAAGAGTCATGTACCAAAATGTCCATTGCAGCTCTATTTACAATAGCCAGGACATGGAAGCCACCTAAGTGTCCATCGACAGATGAATGGATAAAGAAGATGTGGCACTTATATACAATGGAATATTACTCAGCCATAAAAAGGAACGAAACTGAGTTATTTGTAGTGAGGTGGATGGACCTAGAGACTGTCATACAGAGTGAAGTAAGTCAGAAAGAGAAAAACAAATACCATATGCTAACACATATATATGGAATCTAAAAAAAAAAGAAAGAAAAATAATGGTCAGAAGAACCTAGGGGCAAGACAGGAATAAAGATGCAGACCTGCTAGAGAATGGACTTGAGGATACGGGGAGGGGGAAGGGTAAGCTGTGACAAAGTGAGAGAATGGCATGGACATATATACACTACCAAACGTAAAATAGATAGCTAGTGGGAAGCAGCCGCATAGCACAGGGAGATCAGCTTGGTGCTTTGTGACCACCTAGAGGGGTGGGATAGGGAGGGTGGGAGGGAGGGAGTTGCAAGAGGGAAGAGATATGGGGACATATGTGTATGTATAACTGATTCACCTTGTTATAAAGCGGAAACTAACACACCATTGTAAAGCAATTATACCCCAATAAAGATGTTAAAAAAAAGCGTGGGGGGGAAAGTACATCTACCCACAGACTTTTCTTTGTCCCTAACCCCTTGCTTGGATTGTTTTGTAAATCCGGTGCCAAAATCACCAAGGGAGGGTGTGCAGGGACAAAAGTATTTTATCCTTGAAAGTTGCTATGAAAGTAGCGCTTTAATATTTTCATGATAACAACAGCAAAAACAAAATGGTAATTACATGACGTGAAGGATTTAACTATTCTTACTGTGGTAAACATTTTGCAGGGTATACATGTATCAAATCACCACATTGTACACCTCAAACATTCATGTTATATGTCAATTTTTATCTCATTAAAGGTGGGGGGAGGGGGGCTTCCCTGGTGGCGCAGTGGTTAAGAATCCGGCTGCCAATGCAGGGGACACGCGTTCAAGCCCTGGTCTAGGAAGATCCCACATGCCACGGAGCAACTAAGCCCGTGCGCCACAACTACTGAGCCTGTGCTCTAGACCCTGCGAGCCACAACTACTGAAGTCTGCACGCCACCACTACTGAGCCCACGCACAGCAACTACTGAAGCCCACACGCCTAGAGCCCATGCTCTGCAACAAGAGAAGCCACCACAATGAGAAGCCCACGCACCGCAACGAAGAGTAGCCCCCGCTCGCCACAACTACAGGAAGGCTGTGCACAGCAAGGAAGACCCAACGCAGCCCAAAATAAATAAATTTATTTTAAAATAATAATAAATAAATAAAGCTGGGGCAAAAGAGACAAAATCGAAGGGGTAAATACTGCTATCTTCACCATACAGAATCTTCACATTCGGGAGCATGTTAATTATTTATTCAAGACTTTTTT
>NW_020840737.1:2401-2723 GCF_003676395.1 Aethalodelphis obliquidens | reverse complement strand
AGACATCCTCCAAAGAAGACACAGCCATGGCCAATAAGCACATGAAAATATGCTCATCATCACTAATCACTAGAGAAATGCAAATCAAAACTGCAGTGAGGTACCACCTCACACCAGTCAGAATGGCTGTCATTAAAAAGTCTACAAATAGCAAACACTGGAGAGGGTGTGGAGAGTAGGGAACCCTCCTACACTATTGGTGGGACTATAAATTGGTGCAGCCACTATGGAAAATTGTATGGAGGTTCCTCAAAAAACTAAAAGTAGAGTTGCCATATGATCTAGCACTCCCACTCCTGGACACCTATCTGGACAGTACTCT
>NW_020840737.1:0-2391 GCF_003676395.1 Aethalodelphis obliquidens | reverse complement strand
GCAAAATGAGCTAAAGGTGTTTAGTACAATAGAGGCCTTAGTAAGACACACATGCTTTAAAGGGTAGGAGACAAATCTTAACACTCAAAACCTAGAACTTCAGTGAATTTTAGGGGGCCAATGGTTAAAAATCATTATCAGTAAAAGATCTTCATCTTACATATTTTACCAGATAGAAAGCATACTGCCTGCCACCTTGGATTCTGAAGAGAATGTATCCCTCACTTAGGAATCTTGCTTTAGTCCATATACCCAAAGACATGGAAGTATAGCTTTGAGTGGGCCCAAAGCTAGAAGGCTGTTTTAGGTCCAGACTACGGTACAAGTATCACTGCCACTTAACATTATGAACGAGCAACAGTAGCAGCAAAGGAGACTACGTGTGGACCCAGCCACGTAGGTGCCCCATGGTCAAGGTTGACTGCTGCCTCTGAATGCCTGTCAGCAATAGACATCAATGCTGAAACCCAGATATATTAGGGTTATTCCTCAAGGAGGCCACTTGCTGGCAAGTCAACTCCTCTGGGCCTCTTGAATCCTAGGAAGTACAGTGGTTTGCACTACCAACGACATATACTATTCTGGGCATGTATTTGCCTTTCTTTCCCACAGAGCCTTGACCAGCACTTCTCTTTGAGGGCCTCCTGAATGACTGATTATAGGCAGGACATCCCATCTGACATAGTACTGAAAGAATAGACACTCTTCAGAGAAGGATATGCAGGACAGGGCTCATAACCATGGGATCCACTGGTAGCATTACCAGTTTCACCAACCAGAAGGAGCTGGACCCACAGAATGCCAGAGCAGTCTTCTAAAAACAGCTAAAACACAGTTCAAAAGGCAGCACTTCACAGAATTGGAGTCCTATCCTTTAGGATGCAATCTATCAACTGAAGTAACAGCTGTATCTGAGCAAAATTTCAGAAACTGGGGCTGTAGAGCTCATCCTTCCTTCCTTTCCATTTTGCCCTTAGCAAGACAGGCCCACAGTAACTATGGTGGAGCTGCTCCTAAAATCTGAAGGAGATCTGTACAAGGCAAGCAGGTGTGTGGTGACCATAAAAAATAGGCTTTTCAGATTGGACTGCAAGGAGCATATTTGACTGATAGTCTCAATCATTGTGCTCTCAAGTTCATGGCATTGCTAAGCCCTAGTGGCTTCCAACCAATAGATGAACACAGCGCTAATAAGGCAAATCTACTGGAGTGTGAGACCAGATTTCTCATGAGTTCCTTGCCTCAAGACTTACACACAGCCTTGCCAAAGTGTTCTTAGAAATACACGAAAGCCTAAGACCTTCCTCTTCTTTCCTCCCTCCCTCTCGGATCAGATCTGCTTGTGATTTCATGGCTCTTCCAGCCTCAGGATCCCTCTTTGTCTTACTTCATGAGCATTTCCTTCATGAGCATTTCCCCTCTGTATACCTCTGACACATCTAATTTAATGTTGGCACCTGCTCCTCAGAGGGCCCATTCTAATGCAACTATGGTAACTCCCACTGAAAAATCTTCAACTCGTGTGCACAAGTCAGTCCTGTGGGGAAAGCTAATACCTGTTATGATTATAAACCTGATGGAGAAAATGTTCACATATTGAGGTATGGGGAAGTCTTTTTGGCTTATACATGGTTCAACTTGACTTTCTGTGAACTAAGACAGACTCATTCATGGCCTATCAAACACACAGCACATGCTCTTTAACCATTAAGCTAAAGAATGTCCATTTTCAAGATAAGGATAAATAACTCCTTGCCGATGGCATCCATGTTAACACTCCATCAAAAATAAGGTTCCCTTCCCAGACACCAGGGTCCTGCTGTCTCACTGTACACATACTCAGTTTGTCTCTTTTGAAACTTTAAAGGAACATCCCCCTATCATGTTTATGCCTTATCAGAACAAGGAATATAAGACTATGCAGAAATATGCATCAACTGAGCAGTTTCTCGAAGCTGAGAGGCTGTCTCCTGGGCTACAGTCCTATTTGGCTCAAGAAAGTCTTTCCTATTATAGGCTGTTTATTGATTATTTCTGCCATCCAGCCCCTGATCTCTCTTCAAAGACTGCTCTCAGAACTTTGAGAATGAAAGCTGTGTAACTGTCACAACTCTCAATACATAGCTTAGTGATGCTTTCTTTTCCTTACCCTGGAACAGAATACATGAGCAAAGTTCTAAGTGCAGATAACAAAAAAATACCAACCCAGTCAAAAAATAGACATCCTCCAAAGAAGACACAGCCATGGCCAATAAGCACATGAAAATATGCTCATCATCACTAATCACTAGAGAAATGCAAATCAAAACTGCAGTGAGGTACCACCTCACACCAGTCAGAATGGCTGTCATTAAAAAGTCTACAAATAGCAAACACTGGAGAGGGTGTGGA
>NW_020840736.1:1315-2725 GCF_003676395.1 Aethalodelphis obliquidens | reverse complement strand
TCACTTCTGCAACATGCTTTCCGTATGTATGTGTTTCCCCCTTGATTGATCTACATTCTATAGTTGTTTAACCTACTTTACCGAAATTTCTCCCTGATGATATTGTCCTCTCAAATTTCATTTCAGACATTCCCTCCTTCATCCTAAAGCCCAACTAAATCCCCTGATATAAATGATCATCTCTCCATCTTAAGTCCCATAATAATTATCACCTCGGTTGTAGCAAAGATTGCATTCTGCTTTGACTTTTTTTCATCCTCATCCAGATCTTAAATAACTTATCTATGAGCTTTGAATTGAATCATTCTCCATCACATGTATAACTTGAGCTTTTTCTTTGTTATTTCATAGGTAATTATTAAGTTATAAAACTAATGACTTTAGAATATTCAATGTAACTTAATACTTTATATGTATATGTAATACCTTATGTAATGTATAGTTAGAATTAAGATTCAATTATTTCCCAAATAGTTTTATTTGTGGGTATCTATATAAACATTTGCCTTTGCTCTGATTTCTAATTTTAACTTTAAGAAAAGGTAGTACTTTTCCTCTGTATTTACTAGTGGTTTTACAATATTTTAAAATGTATTTTTCTCACATAGTGCTCATCCATAATATTACAAACATTGGGTATTGCATTAATATGACTAAGTTGCTGTAACTTAGTTTGTTAACAAGAATATCTTTCAAGAAGTATACTGTCCAATTAGTTTTCTATTTGAATAATTTACAAACCTTCTGAAAATGGATAATAGTGAATAATAAAAATGTCATACAAATTAGTAAGACCTCTCTAATTATATAACTATATGATATATTCTAAATCTTTGGGCCTTAAACACAAGATAAATCTAAAAAACCTTATAATTTAGATAAAATACGTAATAACAAAAACAATAGCAAAGACAAACATTCCTATAGTTCCTACTATTTAATCACACAATTTAAGAACTTTACTAATGCATCTATTTGACAGCAAACAAAAGCTTAACACTGACTATTTCTAGTGCTATTACATGTGATTATTTCTCCTTATACTTTTTTGTTTTGTGCAATAATTTTGTTAACAAATATGTTACTTTGGGGCTGAAAATTTTTGCCTTTTATGCCTTTTTTCTTTATTTTATTTTTAAGAAGTTACTTTCTGTTTTTCCAAATAATTGTACCAGAGTGGGTTTTTCATACATTCTGATATTCAGTGGAGGAGATTCTCATACACAAATGTTTTTTAATGATTTTATCTTAACAAATCTTATAGGATTTTTTAAAATTTGAAATATAGTTATTTATTTCTAAGTTAATCTCAAGAGAAAGTCAAAATAACTGCAACTATAAGATGTAAGAAATAGGTATACATGAAATGAAAGAGAAAAAGAAATTCTTAAAATCAGCAACTATCAAAAA
>NW_020840736.1:0-1305 GCF_003676395.1 Aethalodelphis obliquidens | reverse complement strand
AGAATATATTCTTCCTCTCTGTTTATTTTCTTTGGAATGGCAGCTGCCTCAACTTAATGAGATTGAGACCATTTCTCTGAGGATCAGGTGCTAGTTCAGTGAGATTAATGAACAGTATGAACGCTTAGTTTGATATTTGAAAAACTTATTTGTTTACTTATTTATGACCACTACTCATGGAATTCTGCTCCATAACCAGTGAATTCTAGTTCCTCAGGCCTGATTCAGGGTAACGTGTAGACTTTAAAATATGACCGATACTATTCTGATGATATTTTGACATCCTTGACTCTCTAGTAGAATCAGTAGATTTTTAGCAACATTTATTATTTGTTCAGAGATTTAGAGTTCATTCATTTGCATTATCTGTCTTATCACAGTGCCTGAGTGAAGAATGATGGTGATGGTTTCTATAAATACACATTCTCAGTTGAAGGAAACATTTTTCTAATCCTTTCCTATGGTCATTAAAAATATTTTGAAAGTAAATATTAAATATTTTCAATACCAGTTAAAATTAAAGTATTATATCTCTGTGTATCTATTAATATTGTAATTGCATCGTAGTAAGCTGAAAAATGTCTCCCCCCAAAATATTCACAACCTAATCCCTGGAACCTGTGAATGTTACCTTATATTGCAAAAAAAACAGGGGTATTTGCAGATGTGATTAAATTGAGATCTTAAGATAGAAAATTATGTTGGATTATCCTAAATGCCATCACATGTATCCCTATAAAAGGGACTCAGATTTTACACAGATGGGGGAGAAGGCAACGTGAAGATGGAGCAGAGAGATACTTAAAGACACTGGAATGATGGGGCCACATTTGATGGGATGCCTGCAGCCACCAGAAACTGGAAAAGTCAAGGAAAAAATTCTCCTATAGAGCCTCTGGGGGGGCCATGACCCTGCCGCCACTATGACTCAGATTAAGTAATACTGACAGAACTGTGAGAGAATAAATGGAACACATTTTGCTTGTTTTAAGCCAAGTATCTGCTGAATTGTTACAGAAACTTTTTATGACTTTGAAAAATTATTCTCATGTTATCTTCTTGATTGAGGGCTTAGCTAATTTATTTCTTGGTTTTTAGTTAGTTCTTGAAACATCAATGTCTTTCTGAGAACTATTTTTATCATATTATATATTCATCAGCCCATAATCCATATGGTTGCCATTTAAGCAAATTTAGTGAGATTTTTCTTAGTGCCCATATTCTATGTCTGTAAAACATTATAGATGTTTGAATAGACTGAATGTTATTCATATCGTAGACACATATATTATAGGTTAATATATA
>NW_020840735.1:0-2726 GCF_003676395.1 Aethalodelphis obliquidens | reverse complement strand
GGAAAGGAAATAGTCACCCAAGTCCAGGAAGCACAGAGAGTCCCATACAGGATAAACCCTAAAAAAACACACCAAGACACATAATAATTAAACTCACAAAAATTAAATTCAAAGAAATAATATTAAAAGCAGCAAGGGAGGGGCTTCCCTGGTGGCGCAGTGGTTGAGAGTCCGCCTGCCGATGCAGGGGACGCAGGTTCGTGCCCCAGTCCAGGAAGATCCCACATGCCGCGGAGTGGCTGGGCCTGTGAGCCATGGCCGCTGGGCCTGCGCGTCCGGAGCCTGTGCTCCGCAACGGGAGAGGCCACAACAGTGAGAGGCCCGCGTACCGCAAAAAAAAAAAAAAAAAAAAAAAAAGCAGCAAGGGAAAAACAAAAAATAACATACAAAGGAATACCATAAGGTTATCACCTGATTTTTAAGCAGAAACTCTGCAGGCCAGAAGGGAGTGGTAGGGTATACTTAAAGTGATGAAAGAGAAAAACCTACAACCAAGATTACTCTACCCAGCAAGGATCTCATTCAGATTCGATAGAGAAGTCAAGAGCTTTTCAGACAAGCAAAAACTAAGAGAATTCAGCACCACCACCACAAGACCAGCTTTACAACAAATGCTAAAGAAACTTGTCTAGGTGGGAAACACAAGAGAAGAAAAAGACCCACAAAAACAAACTCAAAACAATTAAGAAAATGGTATTAGGAACATACATATCAATAATAACCTTGAATGTAAATGGATTAAATGCCCCAACCAAAAGACACAGACTGCCTGAACGGATACAAAAACAAGAACCATATATGTGCTGCCTACAGGAGACCCACTTCACACCTAGGAACACATACAGACTCAAAGTGAAGGGATGGAAAAAGATATTCCATGCAACTGGAAGTCAAAAGGAAGCTGGAGTAGCAATACTCTATCAGATAAAATAGACTTTAAAATAAAGACTGTTACAAGAGATGAGGGACACTACATAATTATCAAAGGATCAATCCAAGAAGATATAACAATTATAAATGTTTATGCACCCAACATAGGAGCACGTCAATACTAAGGCAAATGCTAACAACCATGAAAGGAAAAATCGACAGTAACACAATTAATAGTAGAGGACTTTAACATCCTACTTGCATAACTGGATAGATGATCCAAACAGAAAATAAATAAGGAAACACAAGCTTTAAGTGACACAACAGACCAGACAGATTTAACTGATATTTATAGAATATTCCACCCAAAAGTGGGAGAATACACTTTCTTCTCAAGTGCACATGGAACATTCTCCAGGATACATCACACCTTGGGTTACAAATCAAGCCTTGGAAAACTTAAGAAAACTGAAATTGTATCAAGCATTTTCTGACCACAATGCCATGAGATTGGAAATCAATTACAGGAAAAAACCTGTAAAAAACACGAATACATGGAGGCTAAACAGTGCACTACTAAATAACCAAGAGATCACTGAAGAAATCAAAGAAGAAGTGAAAAAATACATAGAAACAAATGACAATGAAAACCCGATGACCCAAAACCTATAGGACACAGCAAAAGCAGTTCTAAGAGGGAAGTTTATAGCAATTCAATCTCACATCAAGAAACAATAAAAATCTCAAATAAACAATCAAACCCTACACTTAAGACAACTAGAGAAAGAAGAACAAAGAAAACCCAAAGTCAGTAGAAGGAAATGAATCATAAAGATCAAAGAAGAAATAAATGAAATAGAAATGAAAAAACAATAGCAAAGATCAAAAAACCTAAAAGCTGGTTTTTGAGAAGATAAACAAAATTGATAAACCCTAGCCAGACTCAAAGAAAAAAAGGGAGAGGATGCAAATCAATAAAATTAGAAATGAAAGGAGAAATCACAACTGACACCGCAGAAATACAAAGGATTATAAGAGACTACTACAAACAACTACATTCCAATAAAATGGACAACCATGAAGAAATGGACAAATTCTTGGAAAGGTACAATTTCCAGGAAGAATTAGAAAATATAAACAGACCAATCACAAGTAATGAAATTGAAACTGTAATTAAAAAATCTTCCAACAAACAAAATCCCAGGACCAGATGGCTTCACAGGTGAATTCTATCAAGGATTTAGAGAAGAGCTAATACCGATCCTTCTCAAACTCTTCCCAAAAATTGCAGAGGGAGAAATACTTCCAAATTCATTCTATGAAGCCACCATCACCATGATACCAAAACCAGAAAAAGATATCAAACAAAAATTACAGACTAATATCGCTGATGAACATAGATGCAAAAATTCTCAACAAAATACTAGCAAACAGAATCCAACAGCACATTAAAAGGATCATACACCATGATCAAGTAGGATTTATCCCAGGGATGCAAGGATTCTTCAATATACGCAAATCAATCAATGTGATACACCACAGTTACAAACTAAGGAATAAAAACCATATGATCGGGCTTCCCTGGTGGTGCAGTGGTTGAGAGTCCGCCTGCCGATGCAGGGGACACGGGTTCATGAGCCGGTCCGGGAAGATCCCACATGCTGTGGAGCGGCTGGGCCCGTGAGCCATGGCCACTGAGCCTGCACATCTAGAGCCTGTGCTCCATGACAGGAGAGGCCACAACAGTGAGATGCCCGCGTACCGCAAAAAAAAAAACACAAAAATAAAACCCATATGATCATCTCAGTAGATGCAGAAAAAGCTTTTGAAAAAATTCAACACCCATTTATGATTAA
>NW_020840734.1:0-2727 GCF_003676395.1 Aethalodelphis obliquidens | reverse complement strand
CCTCGTTAAAGCTGAACTTCAGATAAACAGTAATTTTTTTAGTAGAAATATGTTGCATGCAATGTTGAAGACACCCTAAAAAGTCGTGGTTTTCATCTGTGGTTCAGCTTTAACTGGGCGCCCCGTGTGGGCTTTGCCGGCTGTGGTGGGCGCCGAGCGGGGTCGGCGGGGACGGTGGGGGACTGTGGCCCGAGCCGGGTTGCACACCCAGCCCACAGCGTGCAGGGAGAGAGGGGCAGCCTCGTCTCCGCTGCAGGAGCTGAGACGGGGAGAAGGGGAGTGCCCCAAAAGGAAACCAGCTGCCCCCCGCAGGAGAGAGGAGATGGCTGTTCAGCAGCCAGAAACAGCAGAGGAGCCCGAGCACAGAAGCGGCGGCCTCTGAGGACGCAGCGCACATATTTCTGGTGGGCGAGGGGCACGCGGGCCGGTCCGTGGGAAAGAGGGGAGCCCGCGCCGGCCCCTCCGCCCCCCGAGCCTGTGCGTTTCCCTAAAAGAGCAGCAGTTGTGCAAACTGACGGTTCACAGCTGTGATAAATCGCCTTAGGAAAGCACTTCGATTAAAGTCACATCTAACTAGAATGCAAGAAGTCACCCCTGAACAAATCAATTGCGACAGGGGCAGCTCTGGGCGCGCACCCACCCCGCTGCTGTTTTGCTTTCCCCGCAGGACGAGGGCCGCTCACCGGGTCGCGGGGACAGCGCGCTGTCTCAGCTGGGGAAGAGGCGCTTCCTCAGGACACATGCAAAACCCAAAGTGTGATAGGAGGCCTTTATTCCATTCCTTTGGGGGATTTCTTCATGACGTAAAGCCCAACTTGGTTTCAGATCTGCCTGTCGTTTCCGTGACAGAACCTTCCTGGGGGGTCCACCAGCAGCGGGGTGGCCAGGCGCCACAGGGCTGTGCTCTCTTTCCCAAGCCAGTTCATCTCCATCTGTAGCATTTTCAGAGAAACTCTCGGATAGGTTTTCTCCAACAGGTTCTTTTTCCTTCGGTTTATAAAGTCATTCTCCTGCACAAAATAAACGGCCTGAAGACATGACTGAACCTCTTTTTCTCCCAGGGTCAGGGCCAGCACGGCCCCCAGACCACAGGGGCGCAGGGCCTCACAATGGGCTTCAGGCCTTCCCCTCCCCTTCCGCCCCTCCCACCCCACCCTACCCCTCCCCTCCTCCCCTGCAGAAATCACATCCCTTTCTCCAGACTCCCCACTTCAGCTTGACTTCCAGCAGATCTTTACCCTGCCAGTTAGTAATTCAGGACTAATTAGGTGATTGCTTTCATTTATGGTAGCAGTTGGGGTGGGGGTGGGGGGATGAAATGGCTTTGCCCCTATTCTTGTTGGAAAAATAAATCACACCCACTGTCACTTGAGATATTATTTTCCCCCCAATCAAGCAAATTAGCAGCGTGGTTCATTTTCCCAGCATTCACTCCTGAACAGACGGCAGTGCCCTGGAACGTGGCTTAGAGCTGTGTGGTCAGTGCAATTGTTTGGGGCTGTTTGTGCCGACAATGACAGGAGACGCCTGTCTCCCGAAAGAAGAGTGGCCCTTGTCTTGCTTAGGCCAACGAGCTGCCCAGAGCGCTGCCCGCCTGGCTTCTGAGGAAGATGTACACCGCCATCTAGTGGAGATGGGGGCTCACTGCAGTGTGCTCGTTCTCCTGCCTTTCCTTCTGGCCGGTAAGAACAAGCAATAATGCTTCTTGTAAGTTCCTAAAAATAGGGGAGGTCTTATATCACCAGGAGTGAAATGTTTGCCTCAATGTCTGTAATGAAAGTGCAACCCCATGCTTGCACAACGTCTGTCTTGTCAGTAGCCCTCTTTCATCCCGATGTTTAGGTCCAAGACAGGATCGTCATTGTCTGAGCAATGGGTATCTCTCCAAAGCTGGGTAGTTCTCCCCTGTCCCAAGTAGTGTGGGAGGAGACAGTCAGCACCTTCACAGACGCCTTCATCTCTGCAGCCTCGCCATCACTCCTCATCTCGCCCACAGCAAGCCCGATTCCAAAGTGCACAGGGCAGAGGCGTTCGAAAGTTGGCTTGTTCAACCAGGAGCATTGCCACTTCCCAGAGGGAGCCAGAAACACAGCCACATCCTAAGACTCTTTTCAGTCTTGGCGTTGAGGGGGTTCCCACTCTGTCCCCTGACTACACACAAGTCAGTGTCTTTTTCCTTTCCGCTCATTCTACCTACATGAAGAGCACGTTGATCTCCCCAGTTTTAACACAGGAACCATGATTTTCCTGGGTTTTGTGTATGCGGGGGGGGGGGGAGAGAATGGGAGAGAGAGCAAGTCCATCCCAATATGGAAGGGCTTAGGGCCGTGGTTCTCAACCAGGGGCAATTTTGCACCCAGGAGACATTTGAAAGTGTCTTGGGACACTTTGGATGGTCACAGCTTAGGGGAGGCTAAAAGTCCTTCCATCACAGGACAGGTCCACAGCAAAGAAGCATCCAACCCCACCCAGCAGTCGTGCTGAGGCTGAGAAAGCCTGGTTTAGGCTCGCAGATATCGCCCTCCAGCAAGCCAGTTAGAACACTGATTGTCCTCAAATGGCCCAAACTGCAGAGGCTGTGGATAGATAATGCATCCTCTCCCAAGTCAGTACTGACCGCCGTTTTTCTTCTTTGAGACTCTTCCATTTTAAACATAATTTAGCTGTCTCTTTTTTTTCTCTCTGCTCTGCTGAGAAGAGAAAGGATTGGAAAGGGGGAGGGGAAGG
>NW_020840733.1:0-2727 GCF_003676395.1 Aethalodelphis obliquidens | reverse complement strand
GTCTTACTAAGGCCTCTATTGTACTAAACACCTTTAGCTCATTTTGCCAGATCAACATGCCATCGATGGATGATGGTGGAGGTCCATAGGATGCCCAGTCATCTTGAAATTATGTTATGACACAGGAAGAGTTAACATGCCCTTGAGGCAAACCGTATATGAGAACTATTGTCCACCCCCTGTTAATGGAAATTGTTTTTGGGATTTTATCACTAAGATGGAAAACAATACATTTGCCAAATTCTCCATGTACCTCTGAAGCATTTTTGACTCTTGGTGGAGAGAAGTGTTAGAGGTTATTTGGCCTTCCCAACTCTTTGGCTCTTACCTCACAAGCCAGCAACACCACATGGAAGTTACTCAACCTACCAAGTACAGTCATTCTAATTATTCATTAAGTGACTGAGAACTGACTTTCTCCAAAACTTCAATTACTAACTAGACTCTGCTACCCAGAGTAGAACCCCAACTCTAATAGAGGGACCACGATTATGCTTTTGATTTCTGGGTGTCAGGGTCAACTCAAACTTTAACCTTCAATGCCTTGGTATTCCCCTCTTTTTAGTATAAAATTGCCTGAGTAAATGGCCAAAGTTATCTTTTAGGAAGGTCTCAGGAAATCATCATGGTATATAATAGGCATGCTGTTTTCACAGTTCTTCCACTTAGGTATCCAGGTACCTCTTTAGTTACAGCCCTAGATCTTAACACTGGCACAGGTCTGGGAACTGAGCAAGAGACTGACTCTATTGGAGTGACCATCCTCAGCCTCCTCATCCTCCATTCTTGCCTTGTTCTATGAATGGTAAGCAGAGCCTTGCTGGATGCCCATCTATTTTGGCCCTTGGGACACAATATCCTATTAACTATCTTTAACACCCCCTGTGGGCCAAGCCCCTTTGATTTTCACCAGTTTTTAGAGTAATTTCAACCCTCTGGCTTGTTAAGTGCTTCCATCTGGCCTCTGCTATGGCAAGGGGACCACAGCCGTGTGCTCACAGTAGGAGTGGGAGATGACACAGGCTTTGTAAAGGGGCATCTGCAGGTGGATCATCAGAGGCAGGGGTCCAATGTGGAATACACCCCAGAAGAGGCCAGCTAGCCCCAAACATCCCACCACAGTATGAGTGAGCACTGTGGTATGATGGAGTGGGTCGCAGATGGCTATGTAGTGGTCAAAAGCCATGGCAAGGAAGATGCCTTACTCAACCATGGCGAAGCAGTGGATGAGGAACATTTGAGCCAAGGAGCCATCCAAGCCAATGTCAACAGCACCAAATCAGAAGATTCCCAGCAGTCTGGGAATAGTGGAAGTGGACAGAACCAGGTCAATGATAGCCTCTAGGTACAGGAAGAAGTACATGGGCTGGTGCAGGTAGTGCTCCACCATTACCACAGCCAGAGTGGTGACATTCCCTTCCATGGCCACCAGGTATATGGAGCCAAAGGGGATGGAGAGCCAGATGTGCAGGGACTCCAATCCTGGAATGACAGTGAGCTGGATGGAGCTGGGTGTCGAGCAGACATTATGAAAAGTGAGTGTGGCTAGTTATAAATGCACCTTCTCACCTGTGCCTCAAAATGCAGTAGGACTTTTTTCTGGAAATAAGACAAGAATATTCGTAGGTCCTATAATAAAGAATAGGTTGTTGACTAGATAAGATTCTATAAACATTCCTCAAAGTTACAGAATAATGTCACAAGTTATTACTATGTGAAGATATCTACAGATTTTTCAAGCACAAGCCAGAATACATATTTGAATGAAATGTATGAATATCTTTTTTGCAATATGACTCTCAAAGTAATGTTTTTGCATCAATGAAAGTGACCTAAGGTGGACAAGTAACTATTAAGTCATTTAACTCTTGTAGGTTGGCTATTAGGTATTTCTTAGAATCATATAAGCAGGATTTGGTGTGCGGGCTCCTTGATTAGAGATGCATTGATACTGAAAGATACAGTCTGGGACTCTAGATAGACCCCTGGGACTATCTAGACTCTATGGTAAGTCAAAGCTTAATCTTGGGGCCAGCATTAGCTATTGGATGAGCTGAAATATTTAATCTGCAGACCAAGATCACAAGGCAGATGCAAGCTGGTGAAGAAGACTCTCCAGGGGGTGGAACAAAAATGATTTCTGACAGGTGAGAGCTGATGATGGGAGCTCAGTTTGTGTCTGCCCAAAGGTAGATCCATGCAAGGGCTTACTGCTTTCTTGGAGGCTGAGTGAGGATAAGATTCTAGAAGCAGAGAGGGTTCTCCCCAGGAGGGAAAAAATATAACATACATTGTAGAATAACATGAAGCCTAGATGACCATTTGGCCAAAGAATCGGATTTGCTCAGAGTTCAGAGCAATTGGCTAATGGGGAGATGTATATTGAGAAAGACAACATGGAAATAGTTTTATATTTTTTTAGGATCTAAAGGATCATGCCAGAATGTGTTCCTATATACAATAGAAGAATGTCAGGGGAATAAGTATGTAAGAAGCTTTGTCTTCTACATCTTGAGCCTAGTTGGTTTGAATATAGCAAAGTAGCCAGTATCTGGCCTTTAGAATTTTTCAGATCTGATTTCATATCTTGGCAGTAGGAGCTTGAGGCAAATTACTTTATCCCATTAGTTAAATACAACTGACCTCATTCTACAACAAAATTAAGTAGTGTGTCCTAGAGAAGTCATGAGGATTGAATGAGAAGGCAGTGTCTGAGGAACAGTAACC
>NW_020840732.1:0-2728 GCF_003676395.1 Aethalodelphis obliquidens | reverse complement strand
TTTCTCCACTGTACATTCCTGCCTCCTTTATCAAAGATAAGGTGACCGTATGTGCGGGGGTTTATCTCTGGGCTTTCTATCCTGTTCCATTGATCTATCTTTCTGTTTTTGTGCCAGTACCATACTGTCTTGATTACTGTAGCTTTGTAGTATAGTGTGAAGTCAGGGAGCCTGATTCCTCCAGCTCCGTTTTTCGTTCTCAAGATTGCTTTGGCTATCCGGGGTCTTTTGTGTTTCCATACAAATTGTGAAATTTTTTGTTCTAGTTCTGTGAAAAATGCCAGTGGTAGTTTGATAGGGATTGCATTGAATATGTAGCTTCATTTGGGTAGTAGAATCATTTTCACAATGTTGATTCTTCCGATCCAAGAACATGGTATACCTCTCCATCTCTTTGTGTCATCCTTAATTTCTTTCATCAGTGTCTTATAATTTTCTTCATACAGGTCTTTTGTCTCCTTGGGTAGGTTTATTCCTAGATGTTTGATTCTTGTTGCAGTGGTAAATGGGAGTGTTCTCTTGATTTCACTTTCAGGTGCTTTCATCATTAGTGTATAGGAATGGCAGAGATTTCTGTGCATTAATTTTGCATCCTGCTACTTTACCAAATTCATTGATTAGCCACAGTGGTTGTCTGGTGGCCTCTTTCGGATTCTCTATGTATAGTATCATGTCATCTGCAAACAGTGACAGCTTTACTTCTTCTTTTCCGATTTGGATTCCTTTGATTTCCTTTTCTTCTCTGATTGCTGTGGCTAAAACTTCCAAAACTAGGTGGAATAAGAGTGGTGAGAGTGGGCAACCTTGTCTTATTCCTGATCTTAGTGGAAATGCTTTCAGTCTTTCACCATGGCGAACGATGTTGGCTGTGGGTTTGTCATATATGGCCTTTATTTTGTTGAGGAAAGTTCCCTCTATGGCTACTTTCTGGAGGGTTTTTATCATAAATGGGTGTTGAATTTTGTCGAAAGGTTTCTCTGCATGTACCGAGATGACCATGTGGTCTTTCTACTTCAGTTTGTTACTGTGGTGTGTCACGTTGATTGATTCACGTACATTGAAGAATCTTTGCGTTCCTGGAATGAACCCCACTTGATCGTAGTGTATGATGATCCTTTTAATGTGCTGTTGGATTCTGTTTGCTAGTATTTTGTTGAGGATTTTTGCATCTATGTTCATCAGTGCTATTGGCCTGTAGTTTTCTTTCTTTGTGGCATCCTTCTCTGCTTTTGGTATCAGGGTGATGGTGGCCTCGTAGAATGAGTTTGGGAGTGTTCCTCCCTCTGCTATATTTTGGAAGAGTTTGAGAAGGATAGGTGTTAGCTCTTTTCTAAATGTTTGATAGAATTCGCCTGTGTAGCCATCTGGTTCTGGGCATTTGTTTGTTGGAAGATATTTAATCACAGTTTCAATTTCAGTGCTTGTGATTGGTCTATTCATATTTTCTATTTCTTCCTGATTCAGTCTTGGCAGGTTGTGCATTTCTACGAATTGTCCATTTCTTCCAGGTTGTCCGTTTTATTGGCATAGAGTTGCTTGTAGTAATCTCTCATGATCTTTTGTATTTCTGCAGTGTCAGTTGTTACTTCTCCTTTTTCATTTCTAATTCTATTGATTTGAGTCTTCTCTCTTTTTTTCTTGATGAGTCTGGCTAATGGGTTATCAATTTTGTTTATCTTCTCAAGGAACCAGCTTTTAGTTTGATTGACCTTTGCTATCGTTTCCTTCATTTCTTTTTCATGTATTTCTGATCTGATCTTTATGATTCCTTTCCTTCTGCTAACTTTGCGGGTTTTTTTGTTCTTCTTCCTCTAATTTCTTTAGGTGCAAGGCTAGGTTGTGTTTTCGAGATGTTTCCTGTTTCTTAAGGTAGGATTTTATTGCTATAAACTTCCCTCTTAGAACTGCTTTTGCTGCATCCCATAGGTTTTGAGTCGTCGTGTTTGCATTGTCATTTGTTTCTAGGTATTTTTTTTTGATTTCCTCTTTGATTTCTTCAGTGATCATTTCGTTATTAAGTAGTGTATGGTACAGCCTCCACGTGTTTGTATGTTTTACAGATCTTTTCCTGCAACTGATGTCTAGTCTCATAACGTTGTGGTCGGAAAAGATACTTGTTACAATTTCAGTTTTCTTAAATTTATCGAGGCTTGATTTGTGACCCAAGATATGATCTATCCTGGAGAATGTTCCGTGAGCACTTGAGAAAAATGTGTATTCTGTTGTTTTTGGATGGAATGTCCTATAAATATCAATTAAGTCCCTCTTGTCTAATGTATCATCATTTAAACCTTGAGTTTCCTTATTTATTTTCATTTTGGATGACGTGTCCATTGGTGAAAGTGGGGTGTTAAAGTCCCCTACCATGAATGTGTTACTGTCGATATCCCCTTTTATGGCTGTTAGTATTTGCCTTATGTATTGAGGTGCTCGTATGTTGGGTGCATAAATATTTACAATTGTTATATCTTCCTCCTGGATTGATCCGTTGATTGTTATGTAGTTTCCTTCTGTGTCTCTTCTAATTCTAGTCTTTATTTTAAAGTCTATTTTGTCTGATATGAGAATTGCTGCTCCAGCTTTCTTTTGGTTTCCATTTGCATGGCATATCTTTTTCCCTCCCCTCACTTTCAGTCTGTATGTGTCTCTAGGTGTGAAGTGGGTCTCTTGTAGACAGCATATATATATGGGTCTTGTTTTTGTATCCATTCAGCCAGTCTGTGTCTTT
>NW_020840731.1:0-2728 GCF_003676395.1 Aethalodelphis obliquidens | reverse complement strand
TGTAGTTTTGATTTGCATTTCTCTAATGATTAATGATGTTGAGCATTCTTTCATGTGTTTGTTGGCAGTCTGTATATCTTCTTTGGAGAAATGTCTATTTAGGTCTTCTGCCCATTTTTGGATTGGGTTGTTTGTTTTTTTAATATTGAGCTGCATGAGCTGCTTATAAATTTTGGAAATTAATCCTTTGTCAGTTGCTTCATTTGCAAATATTTTCTCCGATTCTGAGGGTTGTCCTTTGGTCTTGTTTATGGTTTCCTTTGCTGTACAAAAGCTTTGAAGTTTCATTAGGTCCCATTTGTTTATTTTTGTTTTTATTTCCATTTCTCTAGGAGGTAGGTCAAAAAGGATCTTGCTGGGATTTATGTCATAGAGTGTTCTGCCTATGTTTTCCTCTAAGAGTTTGAGAGTTTCTGGCCTTACATTTAGGTCTTTAATCCATTTTGAGTTATTTTTGTGTATGGTGTTAGGGAGTGATCTAATCTCATACTTTTACATGTACCTGTCCAGTTTTCCCAGCACCACTTATTGAAGAGGCTGTCCTTTCTCCACTGTACATTCCTGCCTCCTTTATCAAAGATAAGGTGACCATATGTGTGTGGGTTTATCTCTGGGCTTTCTATCCTGTTCCATTGATCTTTCTGTTTTTGTGCCAGTACCATACTGTCTTGATTACTGTAGCTTTGTAGTATAGTCTGAAGTCAGGGAGCCTGATTCCTCCAGCTCCGTTTTTCGTTCTCAAGACTGCTTTGGCTATTCGGGGTCTTTTGTGTTTCCATACAAATTGTGAAATTTTTTGTTCTAGTTCTGTGAAAAATGCCAGTGGTAGTTTGATAGGGATTGCAGTGAATCTGTAGATTGCTTTGGGTAGTAGAGTCATTTCACAATGTTGATTCTCCCAATCCAAGAACATGGTATATCTCTCCATCTATTTGTATCCTCTTTAATTTATTTCATCAGTGTCTTATAATTTTCTGCATACAGGTCTTTTGTCTCCTTAGGTAGGTTTATTCCTAGATATTTTATTCTTTTTGTTGCAATGGTAAATGGGAGTGTTTTCTTGATTTCACTTTCAGATTTTCATCATTAGTGTATAGGAATGCCAGAGATATCTGTGCATTAATTTTGTATCCTGCTACTTTACCAAATTCATTGATTAGCTCTAGCAGTTTTCTGGTAGCATCTTTAGGATACTCTATGTATAGTGTCATGTCATCTGCAAACAGTGACAGCTTTACTTCTTCCTTTCTGATTTGGATTCCTATTATTTCCTTTTCCTCTCTCATTGCTGTGGCTAAAACTTCCAAAACTATGTTGAATAAGAGTGGTGAGAGTAGGCAACCTTGTCTTGTTCCTGATCTTAGTGGAAATGCTTTCAGTTTTTCACCATTGAGGACGATGTTGGCTGTGGGCTTGTCATATATGGCCTTTATTATGTTGAGGAAAGTTCCCTCTATGCCTACTTTCTGCAGGGTTTTTATCATAAATGGGTGTTGAATTTTGTCAAAAGCTTTCTCTGCATCTATTGAGATGATCATATGGCTTTTCTCCTTCAATTTGTTAATATGGTTTATCACATTGATAAATTTGCATATATTGAAGAATCCTTGCATTCCTGGAATAAACCCCACTTGATCATGGTGTATGATCCTTTTAATGTGCTCTTGGATTCTGTTTGCTAGTATTTTGTTGAGGATTTTTGCATCTATGTTCATCAGTGATACTGGCCTGTAGTTTTCTTTCTTTGTGACATCCTTGTCTGGTTTTGGTATCAAGGTGATGGTGGCCTCTTAGAAGGAATTTGGGAGTGTTCTTCCCTCTGCTATATTTTGGAAGAGTTTGAGAAGGATAGGTGTTAGCTCTTCTCTAAATGTTTGATAGAATTCGCCTGTGAAGCCATCTGGTCCTGGGCTTTTGTTTGTTGGAAGATTTTTAATCACAGTTTCCATTTCAGTGCTTGTGATTGGTCTGTTCATATTTTCTATTTCTTCCTGATTCAGTCTTGGCAGGTTGTGCCTTTCTAAGAATTTGTCCATTTCTTCCAGGTTGCCCATTTTATTGGCATAGAGTTGCTTGTAGTAATCTCTCATGATCTTTTGTATTTCTGCAGTGTCAGTTGTTACTTCTCCTTTTTTCATTTCTAATTCTATTGATTTGAGTCTTTTCCCTTTTTTTCTTGATGAATCCGGCTAATGGTTTATCAATTTTGTTTATCTTCTCAAAGAACCAGCTTTTAGTTTTATTGATCTTTGCTATTGTTTTCTTCATTTCTTTTTCATTTATTTCTGATCTGATCTTTATGATTTCTTTCCTTCTGCTAACTTTGGGGTTTTTTTGTTCTTCTTTCTCTAATTGCTTTAGGTGCAAGGTTAGGTTGTTTATTCAAGATGTTTCCTGCTTCTTAAGGTGGGCTTGTATTGCTATTAACTTCCCTGTTAGAACTGCTTTTGCGGCACACCATAGGTTTTGGGTCGTCGTGTCTCCATTGTCAGTTGTTTCTAGGTATTTTTTGATTTCCTCTTTGATTTCTTCAGTGATCACTTCGTTATTAAGTACTGTATTGTTTAGCCTCCATGTGTTTGTATTTTTTACAAATCTTTTTCTGTAATTGATATCTAGTCTCATGGCGTTGTGGTCAGAAAAGATACTTGATACAATTTCAATTTTCTTAAATTTACTGAGGCTTGATTTGTGACCCAAGATATGATCTATCCTGGAGAATGTTCCA
>NW_020840730.1:0-2732 GCF_003676395.1 Aethalodelphis obliquidens | reverse complement strand
TATATATATATATATATATATATTCTTTTTCAGATTCTTTTCCCTTACAGGTTATTACAAATATAATATAGGTTATTATATTGAGTATAGTTCCCTGTACTATACAGCAGGTCCTTGTTGATTATTTTATATATAGTAGTGTATATATGTTAATCCCAAACTCCTAATTTATATCTCCCCCCCTTTCCCCTTTGGTAACCATAAATTCATTTTCTATGTCTATGAGTCTCTTTCTGTTTTGTAAATAAGCTCATTTGTATCTTTTTCTTTTCTTAGATTCCATATAAGCGATATCATATGGTATTTGTCTTTGTCTGGCTTACTTCACTTAGTATGATAAATCTTTAGGTCCCTCCATGTCTTTGCAAACGCCGCTGTCCAGTTTGAGATGCACAGAATGTGAGGTCATTGTCCAAGGCTGCACACTTGCAAAGTGGTGGAGCCATGATTGAGCCCTGTGTGTCTGACTCCAGGACTTGCACCTGTAACCCTGCCTTAATAAATCACAGCCCCAAGTTGATGGGAGGAAAAGCAGGTCCAGATTAAGAAAGGGCACAGCATGGTCAGAGGTGAACCTGACCCCAAATCCATATAGACTATTATCTTTTCCCTTTTGTAAGGAATTAGAACTTACGCACAAAAACATGCATGGCCCAAGGCATTGTTTTCCAATACCTCCTTATGAAAAATTTCAAACATACAGCAAAGTTGAAAGAATGTTGCTGTGAACTCTCATATACCCACCACCTAGATTCTACTTTCATATTTTGCCATACTTGCTTTATCACACATCTGTCTATCCATCCATCATCCACTCATCGATCGATCGATCCATCCATCCCTTCATCCCACTATCTGTCGTATCTAAGCATCTTAATTTTGATGCTTCCAAAGAAGTTGCATTATCAGTACCATCCCCCTCTAAGTAGTTCATCACGCAGAGAGTTAACTAGAATTCAAGATTTGTATATAGATTTTTATCTTTTGAGATCAAATTGACGTTAAGTGAAATGCACAGATCTCAGGTGTAATTTGCTAACTTTGGACAAATGCCTACTTCGGTGTAACCCAAATTTCTCTTGAACTGTAGAATATCACCAACCTCACCCCACAGAGATATAACATATTACCCTCCATTTTTTTTTCTTTTACACGGAAGTATAATGTATACCCAGTAAAGTCCACAAATCCTAAGTGGATAGCTCAATGAAGTTTTATATGAACTCTAAGCTTTTAGCCCCTGGGCTGCACTTGGAGTCACTTTTCTTCTTGCTAACTGGATTTTGTCTTTGGGGTAGATTCTTTGATATTAATATAAATCAATTAGGTTTTTCAATGAAGAGTGATTTTGCTCCCAGATGACAGTTGGCAATATCTGGTGGCATTTAGGTTGTCACCACTTGGGAGGTGCTACTGGCATTTTGTAGGTAGAGGTCAGGGAGGCTGCTAAACATCCTACAATGCACAGGACAGCCTCTTCCACCCACCCACCCCCCCCCAGCAAAGGATTATCTGGCTCCAAACATCAATAGTGTCAAAATGAAGAAACCCTGATATCAATAGACCGCAAATCTTCCAATCCATCCATCCTCCAGCATTACCCAGATGTGTCTGGATTTGAGACTGAATCAGCTTAGGCTCCATCAAGGGGTCCTGCACACCATATATAAATAACTACACACCAAGATCAGAAGGGGGATGAAGCATCAAAGAGGCACAGAAACCACAGAGGAGGTGCAGTGGATCTGTTTCAGTCACCTCTTTATGCACAGAGCTTGGTGCCTGGTGACTGGTAAGTAAATAAATGAATCGGTCAGGAAACTCCTTTACTGTTATTTTTTTGCACACCTCCTGCGTGTCAGGTACCCTCTGTGGTATTCACAAATCTAGGGACTGTAAGAGATCCAAACCCACATGTGTGATCGTGTGGTCAAGCTCTTTCACGGAGAAAGTTACAGAGTGCTCTGGAAACCGGAATGGCAGGTAAGCATGCTGTCTGTGGGAGGCGGAGGTGGGGAGCGAGGGCCCTTCATGAATCACAGGACCTGTAAACAAAGCATTTGAAGGAATGTGTCAGGTGAAGAGAGGGAGAGCAGTCCTGACAGAGGGAACAGCCTGGGCAAAGGCTTGGAGGGGAGAGATCATGCCAGATGTTGTGGATGCTCTGGAGGATCCACAGGATGCTCTGGCGCTGCTGAATCCCTGGTTTATGGGGAAACAATGCACTCGGGCGAATGCGCTGGGGCGGGGGTGGGGCTGGTCCCAGATCAAGATGAGCCTTAAGAGCCAGGCTGGGGACTTTGGACTTGATCATGAGGGCAATGAGAAGGCACAGAAGAATTCAGACCAGGGGCGGGGCATGGACAGTTTTGCATTTTTGGAAGGTCATTCTGGGTGGGTGGAGGCAGAGGATGCGTAAAGAGGCCGTTTCAAAAAGTCAGAGATGACGAAGGCTTGAACTCAGGTGGGGTTTGGGGGCAGAGGGTCAAGAATGACGTAGAAGTTTCCGAGGATGGAAAGGGTCCAGGACAGGGTTTCACATAGCGCACCCCCAGAAGGCTGATTTCCCAAGGCTGCTAAGCCCATAGAGCTAAAATAAATAGAATAGGGTGCCCTTCTCAACTCCACTGAGGAAATCCTAGGACTTTATTTTTTTATTCAACAAGTATTTGAGGGCCCATTGTGTGTCATTCATGGGGGATAGAGCCATGACTAAGATAGACCCAGACCTG
>NW_020840729.1:0-2733 GCF_003676395.1 Aethalodelphis obliquidens | reverse complement strand
TGCATCGGCAGGCGGACTCTCAACCACTGCACCACCAGGGAAGCCCTACTTTAGGTTTTGACTGAGAAGCACTCGGCACATGGCAACTCCTTTGTTATCCTTGGAAAAATAATTCAAGGTTGCTCTTTTTGCTACAGAACATATTTACAATTCAGTTGTTCATCTTCAACTGGTTTGATTTTAGGGGAAATAAAAACTCCTTTCATATCGATTAATAGGAAAATTTAGGAAATTGTTTCACATTTTGATATTTAAATACTATGTTTTAAAACCTCATGTTGTCCAATGAGTTTTAAATTTTCTATAGTCCTAGATTGTATCAGACCCTGCTAATGAATTTTAACAAGTAATTATTGAGTATCAACTATATTCCAGATGGCATTTTTGGTGCTGTAAATGAGACAAAGTCTTTGCTTTAATGGAGCTTACATTCTACTCAGGGAGACAGACATTAAACAAGTAAAAAAATAGGACTTCCCTGGTGGTCCAGTTGTTAAGACTCCACAGCTTCCACTGCAGGGGGGTGTGGGTTCAGTCCCTGGTCCGGGAAAGTTCCCACATGCTGTGAGGCGGAAAAACAAAACAAAACAAACCCCCCACCCCCAAAATAAGTAAAAAAAAACAAACAAGAAACCTCATAGAGTGATCCATTCTCAGAGCTTTTGCTGTGACAACAAAGCAAAGAGCAGTAAATTCTCAGTGGCTTAAAAAAAAACTTTTATTTCTCAGATCAGGGGTCAACTACAGTGACTCTGTTTCCTGCTGTGAGTGGGTTCTGGTCTGTCCATGTGTCTTTCATCCTAGGACCAAAGTTGAAGGGGCAGTGGCTGCCTCAAACAAGCTCTGCTCATCATGGGAAAAGGGTCTTAGGAGCATAAGCAGGCTGGTGAGACTTACCGTACCTCCTAATGCTCACTGTCACTCCCAACCACATTTCAGTGGCCAAAGCAAGTCTCAGGTCAATGGACTGGGGAAGTACACATCTCTCATGGAGGGTACTGTGGGAAAGAGTGACTATTTGATGAAAATAATCCAATCTACCTCAACAGATAAAGTGAACATGAGTAAGATCTTAGAAAGTAATGTGTATCATAAAGAAAATAAAATCAGGTAATGGGCTATGTTATCTGTGGAACAGCAAGATACTCTTAGATAAAGTGGCCAGAGAAGAGATGACTTTAGATGAAATCTAAATGATGAGCAAGAGCACGTCATGGAAAGAGTTGGAGAAAAGGGAATCCAGGCATAGGCAATAATAGGTGCAAAGGCTCTGGGGTGTAAATGAGCTTGGCTTGCTCAACGGTGAAAAGATGGGCAGTATAGCTGAGGCGTGGTGACTAATGGTGAGTAGACAGGAGTTCGGCATGGTAGACAGGAGTCAGATCAGACAGGAACTTGTAGCTCAGTTGAGAGTTTGGGGTTCATGCTTAGTGCAATGGGAGAACATTAGACTTTCAAGGCGGAATAGTGACAATCTAATCTATATTTAAAACAATCTTTCTTGCTGCTGTGTGGATTAAGGATTATGGGAGTGAGGGTGGGCGAGGGTGGAAGCAGGCAAATGAATTAGGGAACTTTTGGAGAAGCCCAGGAGAGAGACAGCGGTAATTGGCAATAGGGCAATGGAAAAGAAACGGGGAGAAATCTAAAACGGAACATATTTTGGAAGTATAATTGAAGTAGGGTTCATTAACCTTTCTGTTAAAAGAGACCGTGTGCTTTGAATAGTCCAAGCAAACACACATTGTGGTGGAGGGGAAAGAGCTTGGGACTTGGGGTCAGGAGATCGTTCTTTATCCAGGCTTTGCTTCTTAAGTTGACCTTGACTGAGGGCAACTTCTTAACTATTCTGAACCTTAATGTCCATAATTCCAATAAACAAATAAACAAATTAATGGCTGAATGATTGAATAACTAAATAGATAGGGAATGACACCAAAGTTGTAATTTTTCAGAAGATTAAATGTGAAAGAAATTCATGTAAAATATAAATAGTTTGCATGGGTAAGGCTTAAATTTCTTAAGTATGGTCATTTGTTGGCATTCTCAAAAAAATGTTCAAAATATAGGCAGCCCCATAAGTTGTGTATTCTGGAAGATGATATAGTGGTGGTGGTACTAATTCACCTGCACTCTTACATAAAATGTTAATGTTGTTTCTCCCAATCTCCAAGTGAGTGTGATCACCGGGAAATGCAGGAACTGCTGATGCTAGAAGTTTTTCTAAGCATGGATTTATGATATACATTCCTGGGAGTCACTCTCTCATGGGCTGACCTATATGCTGCTGCCAGGGGTAAGGGATAGTGCACCATAAGCCTTATCAGTTAATATAGCAGTTTTACTTGTAATGGAGTGATTAAGCCATTTTTTGGCAAAAACACATTAACATCAAATTGAGCTGTCAGAGATTTGCTGGTAATGTAGCAATTTTTCAGACAAGGTCCTTGTATTTTCTGATAACATCACTGTGTTATATCTAATTAATACTACTGTTATTTGAGTGGTATTTCTGCGATGTGAACTTCGACTACTTCAGAAGTCCAGGATTGGAGAGAGAGGTGATATTTTCTCAAGTATCTGCGTTTGTTTTTCTCTGTTTTTTCCTCCTTTCCTAAACTGGTCTTCATAGCCCTACTACTGCTGCTCTTTATGATAAAAAGCACAAGCAATACCACCATGTAAACTTAAAACTATTTCCAGTTGGTGCTTTTAATAAAGAATCAGCTAATT
>NW_020840728.1:0-2737 GCF_003676395.1 Aethalodelphis obliquidens | reverse complement strand
TCAGGATTTTGACCAATATTTGGGAGACATTTCAGGATCAAATTTTGTCCCACAGTGCTGGGAGCCTCATCCCAGGTCAGGGGAGAATTCTTGATATGCCACTCCAGGTGCTAGTTTTTGGATTAGGCCCTATTGATAATTAAAGAGCCTCTGGATCCTCTATCTAATTATGATCCAGGAGACATTTTCCCTTGTTGCTTCCTCCCATACCTAGAATCACACTATTACAGTTACTTCATGTTATAAATGTGGTCTATTTCCTCAAGACGTTTAGCCATAGAAGTACTGTTGGAGGCCTGGGTACTGTAAGAGACCCCAATCTTATAAAATAGACAGGATATAAGTAATGCAGCTAGTAACGGTAACAAAGACACAGTGCAGGAGGGAGACACAAAGAGCAAACAATCTGGAAACAAAGAACAATGATCAGTATAACTACTTGTAATCCAATTGCAATAGCGAGCGACCAGAGGTACCATAACTGATTTAGTGAGCCATCTACTCTTTCAGTGTACCAGCAGTGCGTACTTAGACATGCAGGGCTTCATCTTTGAGACAAGCATATGCTACTGGCAGGATCAACCAGGTAGAGAGAAAAAGATAAATGTTTCAATTCTGCTTACAAGGGTATAATTTAAGAAGTTACTGTAAGTCATAATTAGTTTAAGGGGAGGGTTTTGCTTACACCTGGAAAACACAGATTTAAAGCAGTCATTTTTCAGATAGAAACCATAAAAATTATAACCATAGTCACCAGTTTACCCAGTCATATGCAAATAATCGTTTTTGTTAACAGCTTTATGAAGCCATCAGGTTTCCCATTAGAATTCTTCAAGTTCTTACCCAGTTCACCTTTATGGTTTGAAAAACAGAAACTTGTATTTATCCAAATGTCCTTTCTATAAATCTTATTGAAGAGGAAGCATTTTTGCAAAGATATCAGAGTGAAACCATAACTGTGTACAATGGCGAAAGACTTAAGAAGGCACGTTTAAATCTTATTACAGTGCAATTGACAAAGTAACGAGGTTACTGCGGTGACATTTTCAGATAATAAAGAGAATTCTGACTGGTAACATTTTACCCGGCCATACCAAATTTTAGGAAATCCATCTAATCTGTAGAATACCTGTATCATTCGGCATACAATACAACCTAATAAGATTTATTGCTTATTTGACAACACTTCCCGTGTAATTCAGCATACCAAGTCAACCTAATTAGTTAATATCTCTCTTTGGGGTGTTTCAGGGGCCCTTTGAAACACCCCAAAGTTAGCTAGAGGTCAAAGGAACTTCATTATAATTTGATTTGGGAAGTTTTGTCAAAAAAGTAAGAAAAGGGTTTAAAACAGTCAGATAGGATCACATGTCACTGTGAAACAATAATTATTCACTTAGCCAAAGTAACAATAAAAGATTTCAAAGGCAAGTACAGAACAGATCTCTTAAAAGGTAGGAAAACTTAAAATCTGGTATCAAAGGCAGTCCAAAATCTTAAGAAACCTTGTCTTCTTAACTGACAGAAAAGCGAAATTCAAGTTGTGCACCAGCTTACTTTTAAAATTTATTTACTCAATTAAACTTATTTTAAACTTAGTCCTGACCACGTACAGAACTCCTTTTTTCAGGGTCCACTTTCTATAAACCTTCTGTCACTTATTTTAGCACAATTCTGACTTTCAAGTGGTCAGATATCCGGAGAGATTAATTTTAGATAGACCTACCTAAAAGATAAGTATTTTAAAAAGTTTACCTAAAGCTCTTATCTCATTTGCATTTTCTTTCCTTAAAAGTTTCTTCACGGGCTTCCTTGGTGACGCAGTGGTTGAGAGTCCCCCTGCCGATGCAGGGGACACGGGTTCATGCCCCGGTCCGGGAAGATCCCACATGCCGCGGAGCAGCTGGGCCCGTGAGCCATGGCCGCTGAGCCTGCGCGTCCGGAGCCTGTGCTTCGCAACGGGAGAGGCCACAACAGTGAGAGGCCCGCGTACTGCAAAAAAAAAAAGTTTCTTCACATCAAGTTATTTCCTTGCTGAGAAATTTGCAACAGATATAACAAGGTTTTATTTAGGTTATATTAAACCTAGGCACAATAAAAATATTATACTTAACGTTGATGACTCTAACAGCATGTCTATATTAATTAGATCAACAAGCGAACATTAATACCAGGTCTCAATTAATACTGAATATTTCCCAGTTCACATGAACCTGAAGCTCATTTAGCTCAGTTTCTCTTGTATTTAGAATAGTTTGGTTTGTAAGCACTTACTTTTCTTTAAGCCAATTAAATAGACCTCAGCAATGTTATCCAAAGACAAAGACACATACAAGGACACAAACATACAGAGACATCATGGTGGTCATTTCAGAATTTCAGCACTGAGTCAGGTACAGCCATGTGAAGCCCATCAGTTTATAAAAAGAGGTTGGATTCAAATTAGGTTTCTGGCAGATGGAACAAATCAAACTCACTTGTCTAGATGGCTGAATTTTTACAGAAAAGACACTTAGGTTTTTTATTTATCCTTGATAAGTCAATTTCTAAATTACTATACCCTCTTTTAAAAAGATGCATTTTAAAAAGCTGGCAGAGATGAGGGTTCCTGAGAAGACCAGAAAGGACATTTGCATCTCAAAGATACAGGCAAGTTTTTCCTAGGATGACGTTGTTTCCCCTTTGTTTAATATTTACAAGCCTCTTGAGATAAACAGGGAGGGTTTGGGGAGTGGTA